>NC_056732.1:502957709-503007709 GCF_019279795.1 Protopterus annectens | reverse complement strand
TGCAGTGACATGTAATGATCTGGGAACCAATGCTGACAATGAACTGCACTTTGTTCACCATCTAGCCACTATTGTAAGGAAGCCCTTTTTCATTGCACAACTTCTAGCTAAAGGTTTTACATCCAGATAAACGGATATAATTGTTCCATTGTACTCTGCGCTCATTATGCAATCATTGAGTATAATGCCTCTTTCAATATGTATGTGTCCAAACACTTGTCACAACTGGAACAACTGCAATGCACTTTCATCAAAGAAATCAAGGACTTCTATCACAAAAACTTTGCAGACCATCTCAGAGCCTTATCCTTTTCATCAGTATCATACAGGCTACTGAGAGATTATTTCTGATTTGCATATAGAGCTTCAGCAGACTCTATTCTGTCAGACCTATTGCATATTCATAAGTCCAGTGTTATCATAAACACTCACTCATGAGATATCAATCTGTTTTTTTCAAAATAAATAGAACATGTTGGAGGGATAGGTATGTGTCAAGGAAAATACCACTTCTATGGAACTGCCTCTTAGTCTATTCAAACATAATTTGGATGGATGGATAGGTAACTGCAACTACACTCTTGGTTTAGCACTTCTGTCCCTCATGGATAGGGGGAATATAAATGTCCCAACATATCCTTGTTCAGCCTGTCTCTGGGTTATTCATAGACAAAACATAAAGAATAAACCTACCATGAGAATGCATGTCTAGGATTGTAACAATCTGCACAGATCAATTGCCTAGTAAGTGCCTAAGAGCCTGTAAACCTAACACAATTACCTTAATTTTTTTTTGACATTCAATAGCAGTGGTGTAGCCATGATTCTAATGTATTAAAGGCTTGCTGAGTTTTGTTAAAAAGTTCTTGAAGGGAGTTGAAATGACATAGTAGGTTTGAATTGTCTGTATGTTGTACTAAGGTGGACACTGATGATGCTTTTGACACATCATTGACAGATGTATTGAATACTAAAAGACTTAATATGAAGCATTGTGGGACTTGTACTGTGACTGTAAGGTGGATAGATGTGGTATCTTACCATCTGACACGGTGATCTTTAGTTGAGTTGAATATCAAACTAAAGTATGACCTCTCTTTTTAAGTTTAAAGTACTTATTTTTTGGAGTTATATATTTGTTGAGAATCTGTACTACAATCTTTAGAGAGTTCTAAGAAAACTGATGCAGAGGTTCATAGGTTCGTAGGCATGTACTAGGCTAATGACCACTAGGGCCTTTTTAAGGCTAGCTATGCATCCGAAATGTCTGACAAGTTCTTGTACCCTTGATACCCCTGCTATGGACCTCTGAAAGTATGTATTAAATTATATCATGTTGTTTTACCAAGGCCCACACTAGATGTGTTTTCCCTGTTTAAAATGTGTATCTCAAAACAGTGCTTCTAATTTGCCATCACCACTACACTACCATTATACATTTTTTATAGATGCTTTTGAAACCTTACATGTATTAAGGAGGTACCATTCTTTTATATGAGTATGTACCCTGAATGTATTTTTAAGTATTCTGTGACTGTTGTTTGTATAATTTTGATCTCACTGAGGAGCTTTTCTCCCCAGATCTTTGCTGAAAATGAGCCACTAGCTCAGTTGGACTAACCTGGCCAACAAATGTAAAATAAATAAATAAATGATTGTTATCAGGGGCTTGGGAGATGAAACATCTATAAGCAAGGGTCTGGGAAATAAAGCATTTATAGGATGCCTGTGTCCAATAGAGACATATGTGCTAATCCAGGTGTGAATTCCCTGTTCCCAATCCAAATGTACAAGTTACAGTTGAATTGGGTTAGAGAGGAATTCTGCTTCACATGGATGGGGAGCCTGTTTCAGAGATGGGATAGTCTCTGGGATACATACCTGTCGCTCCAGCAAGTCAGGTCCTATTTACGTTACAGGCAAGGTTTAAATCTTTAGAATGGGTCATTCTGATGCTGTTGATTTTGTAGATATGCGAGAGATCCATCAGAGTGGGGTCTGACAATGCCTTGTATGCCAGGCACAGGTTTCCCCTCAACAGCCTATAGGGCACCAGATTATAGGGATAGGGCTTTGAGTTGGTCTGCATAGGACATGTTACTTATGCCCTTTATTCTTTCAGTGAGAAACCTCTGTGAACATTCCAATTGTTGGATGTTCCTGGTTAGGTACATATCAGAGGAGCACTATACTCAATGACAGGTCTGATGAATGCTGAACACAGTGGAACAATGACCTCCTTGGAGCTAGCTGACATGCCTTTGTATATAAGTTGAACAGCATAGAATGATTTCCTCACTACTACAGACACATGATAGTCAAAGGCTAGATTACTTTCTATGTGTGTCCCCAACTCCATAATTACTGGGTCAACTCTTAGGTGAGTGTTGTCAGTATGATAGTTACCAGGGTGGATGACTTCCCAAAGGATACTATTATGCATATTTTGACATTTAGTTTTAGTCCATGGCTCTGACATAAGTTATTTATCTATGTCATCCCTTCCTGGAGAGCATTAGTGTCAGTGGGGGATTATATGACTGCTCTTAAATTGCAGTCATCTGCAAATTTGGTCAGCTAGACGCTCTCAGCATTAGCCTTAACTTCAGAGAAGTAGATGCAAAAAAGGAGAATCCTAAGACCAATCCCTGAGTGATTCTACTTATGACTGGCTTATTTGTAGATTTGGAATTCTCAGTTCTAACTTCCTGGTTCTTGTCTGTTGCCAGATGACTATCCACCAGGTGACATAAGGGTTTATACTAACCTCTCCAGTTTATCAACAATGCCTGAGTGGGTTATTGCATCAAATGCCTTAGCCAGGTCAAGGTAAGTTATGTGAATCATTTTACCCTCATCCATTGCTTTGGTGACCTTGTCAAAAAAGCCCACCGAGTTGAGCAGGCATGACCTGCCCTTGATGAAACCAAACTGGGTTGTATCCTGTATCTGGAGGTTTCCTATGTCATTATTGATCATTTCCATGATAATTCTTTCCATGGTTTTGCATATGAGACTAGTGAGACTTTCAAGTCTGTAGTTTGTAGGGTTTGTAGCTGGCCCACCTTTGTACAGAGGGATGATTGTTGCTGTTCTCCATTCTACAGGCACAAAGCCTGTTTGGAGACTACAGCTAAATAGCGATTCCAGAGGGCCTGATCTTCACAATGTCCTCAGTCTAGATACTTGTATGAATGCAGTATGAATGAAGCTATGGGCAGATTCAGGACTATGGTTTGGGCTAAAACCATGCTTATTGGATGATAGTAGATTGTTGCTAGTTATGTGTTTGAGGACTTGCTTGTGGGTACATTTTTCTAGAATTTTGGACAATGATGGTAAAATAGCTTTGGGGCTATAGTTTGATAGTTAATTGGAGATATAGCCTTAATGAAATGATATTATATAAGACTGTTACCACTGTTTTGGTACATAATGCTCTTTGATGGGTATGTTAATGATGACTGATACTAGATAGGTGATAGAATCTGCAATTATGCATAAATACTTAGATTGCAGGTTGTCTGGTGCTAAAGAAGTGGTTTTCAGCATATTTACTGATTTCTTGATTTGGAAGATTGATATTGTTTAAAAGTTAAAAGCTCTATTTGTCTGTGATAATGACATCTGTGCACAGCTGTACAAGGGAGTTTGCTAAGTCTATAAAGTGTTTATTGAAAGAGCATGTCAGGTTATACGGTGTGCTCTGGGTTAAAGGATGGCTGGGACTGTTTCCTGGGCTTAGATTGTATGTTAAGTGTTTGCCAGAAAATTTTAGAATGTGTCTTAAGGGATGTGCTAAGGTTAATAAAGTAATTACATTTGCCTTTGTAAGTTGTTTGCTTGGCAAGATTGTGGACTGCTCGATACTTGTGATGGCTATATTGGTTAGGATTGAGGTTCCATTCTTTCCATGGTCTTTTCCTGCCTTCCATAAGGTGCTTTGTTTCATTGGTGAGCCAAGAAGCAGGACGATTTAATTCTTATTTTTTTTTTATTGGTGCAACAGAATCTAAGATATTAAAGAAAGCGTCATTGTGTACATTATATTGACAGAGGTATTTGAGTGGGGCCCATCTGCAGTGCTCAAGGAGGTTGTTGAAGTGTGAGGATTGGAACCTTTTGTGTCACACATGGTGGCATATTTAGGGTTTTTAACTAATTTGGGCTCCTTCCATTTTGTGTGTGTGTGTGTGTGTGTGTGTGTGTGTGTGTGTGTGTGTGTGTGTGTGTATATATATATATATATATATATATATATATATATATATATATATATATATATATATATATGTATATATATATATATATATATATATATATATATATATATATATATATATCAAAAAGTCAAAGGTAGGAAGCGCCGAAACTGCAAAACTAAAACAAGTAAAGTGTAGGACCCTCTGGGGGGTACTGTAGTATGGAAAAATAAGCCATGCAGACACCAAAGCTAGATTTGAGCGCGTTCTTTCGCACTTTTATTACAAAGATATTAACTTCTTCAGAAATCTAACATAAGTGCATTCCAATACAGGTATAAATAGTGTATGTGATGTCATGTGTGACATGTAGTGGTAGGAGGTAACTAGGAGTGGTTACCTGGAGGGAGGTAACTTGTTGTTGTTACCTGATCCATTTCAGTACACATTTTATATTAAGGCTGCCATTTAAACCTGGGTAGTTGTCGGCTCCTAGTTTGATTTGCCACTTGAGTTCTCTGACCTTTAGTGGTGTGCTAGATTCTTTGCTGAAACTGGAGACTTTTACCAGTACTAGGAAGGTGAACTTTGATGGTTTTTTACAGTAAACTGCATGCTTGGCTAAGGCATTATTGCTGTCCATTCTCCTGATGGCTTGATAATGTTCTTTTACCCTGTCACTAAGTTTTCTGGTAGTCATGCCTACATAAAAGCATGGGCAGTATGTGCATCTGCTCATATAGACTACCTGGGTTGAGTTACAGTTGAAGCTGCCTTGTAGGCTGATTGGTTTGTTATTACCAATCGTGAGCCTGTCAACCGTGCTGATATATTGGCAGCAGGTGCAGTGTCCACAAGGGCGGGTGCCTTGTTCTGTGCCATCTTCTTTGGGAATGTTTCTTTTCTTTGCGAATAAGGTTTTTAGTGAGTAACCTCTTTTGTGTGTGAAAATGGGTGTTCCACCCAGGGTCTTGTTTAGGTCTGCATTGCAGTTTGGTATGTCCCAGTTCTGTGACAGGGCTGTTTTTATCTTGTCACCATTTGTAGAGATGGGAATGGGGAAACTGGGTAGGCGGTACACCTTTTGTTTGTTTTGTTTAAACTCCCCGTATATTAGTATGGGCTGGTGTCCAGAGTGTCTGTGTTCAGACACTTTATGGGCTACTTTGTCCACCAGTCCTTTGGGGTAGTTTTTGTCTAGGAACATTTGTTTGAGCCGTAGGCTTTCTATAAGAAACTGTTCGTCTCTGCTAACAATTCTGCTGAGTCTAACGAACTGCCCTTTGATCACATTCTTTTTCATGAAGTCTGGGTGCAGACTTCTGTAATTAAGTAGGTTGTTCCTATGGGTGGGCTTCCTGTACAGGTTGGAAGAGAATTCCTGGGTCTCTTCGTTGAAGGTGAGTTCAATGTTTAGGAAAATAACCACTGATCCTATGCCTCCTGTGGTGAATTGTTGGAAATGGATGCTGTATATGAGTTCTTCCAAGAAGGTGTCCAGTTCTTGGGGGGTGCCACTCCATAGGAGGAAGAGGTCATCTATGTATCTTTTATATAGGCTGACCTTGTTGAACCCTTTTAGGTTGGTGAGGATGTCTTCCTCCCATGCATTCAGTACTAGATTCACATAGGATGGGGCCATTTTGGCTCCCATGGCTACACCTTTGAGTTGTTTGTAGATGGCATCTCCGAACTCGAATAAGTTATTTTCCAGTACTAGCTTCAGAAGTGTGCAGAGGATATCAGCATGCTCCTGCGCCATGTGCCTGTATACCACTAGGTACCTGTTTACTAGATGGAACCCTTCAGTGTGGGGGATGCTTGGGTATAACGCTGCTACATCAAGTGTGATAAGCAAGTAGGATTTGTTTTTGTTGCTGCTTTGGATCTTGTAGATTTCTTTTAGGAATTCCCAAGAGTCCTTGAGGTAGAACCTAGAGTTCTGGACTAGAGGGTTAAAGTAGAAGTCCAGTAGTTCAGAGATGAATTCTGTCTTGGTTCTCTTAGATGAGACTATGTGTCTCATAGGGGGGTCAGATTGGTCCTTGTGGATTTTTGGTATCCCGAAGAGTCGCCCTACTGTGGGGGAATCCACTGTCATGAAGTCAAGCTCCTCTTCAGAGATTTTATTTTGATAGGCTAGGTAGGTATAGTAAGGTGGAGTTTATGGAATTGAATTTCTGCAGTACTTCTTCTTTAGCTATCTTGCGGTGGCTTTGTTCATTGGCAAGCACTTTTAGCATCTTGCTATTGTACGCAGTTTCTGTCATGACTACCAGGCCTGCACCTTTGTCAGCCTTGAGTACCTTGAGGTGCTCGTTTTGGCAGAGTTTGCGTAGTGTTGCCTTTTCTTTAGGGTTGAGGTTAGCTTTGGGGTGGGGGTTTGGCTTTTGTAGCAGGGCTCTGATTTCAGTTTCGCACACTTTGGAAAATACACTGATGTGTGTATTCAAAGTGGGGCTGATAGTGCTTTTTCTTCTAAGCACTAGCTGCTCCCTGTCACTGGCCTGACTGGATTGGGTGAATTCTGAAGAGCTGGGGGTGGGGGTGGGGGGGTTTCTTTTCGTATGTACTGCAACAGAGTATGCCCTTCTCTAGTGTTGCTACTAACTACATTGGTGGTAGCTGCATCCGCTGGAGTCAGCAGATTGTAATGAGTGTGTGTGGCTTTGGATACACACACACACACACACACACACACACACACACACACACACACACACACACACACATACACACGCACACGCGCACACACACGCACATGCGCACACACACACACACACACACACACACACACACACACACACACACACACACACACACATATGGGGTGATGGTGACTGAGGGTGTCTAGAAAAGTACCATAAGATAAGGCTGAAGGTTATGAGAGAATATGCAGTCTAGAGTGGAATTTCTTTCCAGATGATTTGTCATTTCTGGCTGACAGACTTATCAGTTTGGTCTAGCCCATATAGGTTTATAGGGGTGTGGAATTGTGGCTGCCAATTTATACTGACATCTTCTAGTATTATGAAAGTGTGTTTCATAGATGAAGAGATCCAAGAAATGATTTCTCCCAGTAATGCAATATTCTTGGAGATAGTTAGTGGGGATATATATATGGTTAGGAGAGGTAAGGTTTGGTATTTATTGATGAGAAGTAGTTCTGCTAATGAAAAGTCTGGACCTGTAATATTACTTAGAGTGGTCTGAAAGTTATTTGATTACCCAATAGCTTATCTGCCTGCTCTTTTTGATATTCTGTCTTTCCAGATCATACTATATCCTAATAGTAATATTTTATCATCTTTGATGTTTGGCTTTAACCAGGTTTCTGTGATGCAGAGCATGTCTGGTTTGTGTACACAATATAGCTGTGGAATTCAGTGACTTTATTCCATATACCTCATGTCTACTTTAATCGCTTGAGGCCCAGCTGCTTGAAATCCAGGAACTGATTTCCCATCCGGTCACCTGGCTGAGCAGCAGCTCAAACTCAAATGTGAGTTCAGGAACACAGCTGCTGCAACAGTCAGATACCATCATGGTTTTGTCATGGAACTGGTAATTAGGAAAGGGAAATGTGGAAGGGGGGGCATTAGGTTTAGGGAGGGTGATTTTAGATTTAGGGAGCAAACAGGAGTTAGCTCAAAATTAGGGTTAGGGAAGAAGATTTTAGGTTTAGGGTTAAGGAGTTAGCTTAGAGTTAGGGTTACAGATGGGAGGGCTTAACACAGATTTACAGTTAGAGAAAGGAGGGGGATTTTAGATTTAAGGAGCAATCAGAAGCTATTTTTAGGTGAGGGTAGGGGTTCTAGTAGGTATAATTTGGTTAGTGGTAGTGTATGCGAATCAGGTAGTTGGAGTTAGAGCACATGCCAAAATGAGTGAGTGCAGCAGGGAAGTGCTACCACATGGACAACACACCCCTGAAAATTGATCCTGTAGTTAGAGGTCTGGGAAATTATGTCAACAATGAACTGCCCTTTGATAACTGGATTTCAAGCAGCTGGGGCTCAAGCAAGTAAAGTAAAAATGAAGTATATGTAATAAAGTTCTGGGCATTGATTCTGACATTTCTAACATAACTAATGATTATCCTTCATCTGGGTGGCTAATTTTACCTCATATCTGGTTGATTTTATCAGGATCCAGAGTTCCTTGTTTTGAGAGTTAGATTTATTTTTGTGTGCAATAAGTTTTTTATCTTCTGTTATGTAGGCTGTTATATTTGGATTCCACCCATCCATCCACAACCCCCTTTTCCAATTGTAATATATGGTGTCAGAGTGTTGCTTCAACAGTAGTAATCATCTAGAGCCAAGGTTTATATCACCGGGTGGCTAGTCCTGCCACTGTCGTTCTTCCACAACACACACTTGCACACACACTCACACCCATGGCTAGTTTAGAGTGTCCAGTCCATCTACTGCATGTTTTTGGAATGTGGGAGGAACTGGAGCACCCAGAGGAAACCCATGTGAAGAACTGGAAGACACGCAGACTCTGCACAGGAGGTATCCCACCCAATAAACGAACTGGGGAACCTCTTGCTATGAGGTGATAATACTATCTGCTTCACCACTGTCCCACCCTTCTATTCAGATTCCACCATAGGGGTTTATTTTTTAATTTTGTTTTGTATTTATTTCTTAGAGGGACAGATGTGTCTATGCAGCTACATGCGCATGCATACATTTCGGCAGTGAAGAATTCTGTATAAGCAGTAGGGTTGTCAAGTACTC
Organism: Protopterus annectens; assembly: GCF_019279795.1. Taxonomy (NCBI): domain Eukaryota; kingdom Metazoa; phylum Chordata; order Ceratodontiformes; family Protopteridae; genus Protopterus; species Protopterus annectens. Next base: position 502,998,762 of record NC_056732.1, on the reverse strand, counting down.
CAAGAACAATATCAAACAAATGAAGTTCAAGGAAAGGAGTGTAAAAACTAAGATTTGTAGTGGATCTAGTGGTACAGGTAATGAGAAAATACATGAGTAGAGGTAAAGGCTACTTAATTTGGGCTAAAATGGTCTTAAGTAAGTAAGGAGTAATGTGAAGGGAAAAGAGCAGAATATGCAAGTGAAGACATAAGTGACATCTGGAGGTGCAACTAGTTTGGAATCAACATAAAGTAACACTCTCACTATGAATGGTGGGAATAAAAACTTCACAACCAAACTTTTTGATGTAACAAAGACTCAAAGACAGATTTAAGAGAAAAGGGATCAAGTAAAGAAATATAAGGAATGGGGGTGGGGGAACAGCTGCATATTTGGGCCACCTCAATAAACGCATGGTGTTATGGTGTAGTTGTGTTGACAGCTTCATGTTTGTCTATTTTTTTTCCTAAAGCTGACATCGTATCAGATATGACTATGGTCAGGCTCTATCCTTTACCCGGTATCTTACTTTCTTTCAAATACCATTCTTTCTAACAGCTTTACATTTTTCCTTCCATTCCTTATCCCTGTCAGTTAAGTTCACTAAAGTAAATTGTTAAACTTCCTCCAGCTGTAATTTTGGAAGACACCTTGGTTAATGCAGCAATAATATCAGAAAAAATACCTTTTTCTGAGTCACTGAAGCTATGTATTAATTTACTACTGCCCTTCCAACCCAGCATGCTGGCATAACTGCTTAACAATTACGAGCAGCTTCTGCCTACCTGCCTTATTACTTCACTGTGCTTTCAAGTTCTCATTTCTTCACTTTATTTGTTCTTTTCTTGTTGAGGTTCACAGAGATTTCAGGCTGAACAGGGAAGAACATTCTCCCCTTCTCTAATACAGATTCTAGTTTAAATTGTACAATCCTTGAGTACTCCTACAAGAATCATGAGATATACTTCCAACTTGTCCTAGTTCTACCCCTGTGCTGCCCTAAAGTGGGACATACCCACCCCAGATCAAATAAAACTGATTACGCTTTGGAGATATCATTAAAAGATGCTTAGTTCTTTTCAGTCTAAATGTGCAATTGATCTACTTCAGTGCTACCACACCACCACCATAATCCATATTCATGGACAATAAACCTAGTGACCCTACAGAAAAATCTAATTTCTGCTATTTGTAGATATGATATCATCCTTTCATTAACCAGCTTTAACTTGCACTCTTTGTGAAGGATAAAGACACAGACTTATCAATAAATACAAACTTTGTACAAGATCTCAGCTACTGCTTCAGCACCACAGACCAGTCCACTGCCTGTAGAACAGCAGCCACTGCACCCCCGCCCCAATCCACTTAGTCTAATGTCCCCCCGTGCTAGGAGGCATGAACAATACTCCAAGGCAGGAGAAGCTTTCGGTAAAAGTTGTTCTTCTCCAGAAGTTGATTCAGTGTTTGCCAGAAAGGCAATATGGCCTCATATCTGGAAGTGCTGATTCTCATCCTAGCTGCATCACACTTTAGCTGAATCACGTCTGTTCATGTTAGTGGTCTTAATTGGATGAGACCAAAACAGTAATCATCTACAAACAAAAAAGATGACATTGCCAGGTTACCAGATTAGACATCCTCCCATCCTTGGCTGCATGTTTGATGTTTTTTTTCATGAAAATGAGAAACAAGATTGATAACATGTTGCAGTCTTGGTAGAGACTGACATACACCCTGAATAAATCTGACTTAATGATAAGAAGACGGACACAACTCTCACTGCAGTCATACTAGGGCTTGATAGGATACAGCAAAAGTACCCATAACTCATTACCACATCGCATTATAAGCCTTGGACAAGTCCAGAAAACTAACTTTACACTAGAGTTCTAGAAAGTCACCATAAACATAATATATAATGAAATCCCATCCCTCGTGCCTCCTCCACTGACCATTATTATATGTGACATTATTCCTGTTCATGGCTCAGCTATCTGCTGCACTGTAGCTAATGTCATTATATATGTGTTTAGGGGACTACATAAACTGGGATTCATATATGCGTGTACTATGCTTCAACGTTAACGTAATAAGCTGAATTCAATGCATAACATGTTAACAAGAATAAAAGCAGATAATGCCATTTCTCTACAGCGTATCAATTATCTCCTTCCTATCCTGCCTCGTCTCAAATTAAAAATTACTTAGGAAAAATAACGACTGCATTCCATACTGTAGTTAACTTGATCCAAACTGAAGACATAACACTTACTACAATGAATGAAATAGGTCTTTAAAGCCTTCAGCTAAGATAGCAGCACAAGTTTCTGAGCACTGATGAATCCCTGGAATTCCAAATGTTTTACAGCAGTGCCCTCTAGTGGGAGCAATTACAACTCAACACAGTAAATTCCAAATTCTGCAAAATGTAAATCACAGACTTGCTTCACCGGGTGGGACCACTAGCCAATTGACCATAGATTTTATTTCTTTATTAAACATTTAATAAATTACCAGAATCCGGATGCATGCTCATTGGAGAGCACAATTTATTCTGCATAATTTAATATTTGATTTCAAGACTGATAAAGCCTTAGTAATTGCATAATTCATGTATTTATTTATTGACAGGTTGGGTGGGCGTTCGAAAGACATGCGTAAATGGGCGTGCCTTCCTTGAAGGTTGAACCTCGAGCTGGCAACTCGCCGTTCGTGAAAATCTACTGCCAATCAGTGGACCGGAGTTCCACTGTGGCGACCCCTAACCGGGAAAAGCCGAAAGACAACAAGACAACATTGACATTTGCTTACCGGGAAAATCAGACTGGGTAGAAGCTCATTTTCAGAGGAGTCCCAGGAAGAAAAGCTCCAAATTATTATGAAACGTTTTAAGAACAATAATTTTACTATATTCAAAAATAAAACAAAAACATTCTGAGGTCTAAATGATTATAACAAATTAGAAGAGAACAGGAAAGAAAATTACGATTTACTGTTAAAGTGACAGGAAGAGAATTAGCAGTAAGGAAGTAAGTGAAGAAGGGAGAGTAAGGAGATATAAGGATGCATGCTCATTGGAGAGCACAATTTATTCTGCATAATTTAATATTTGATTTCAAGACTGATAAAGCCTTAGTAATTGCATAATTCATGTATTTATTTATTGACAGGTTGGGTGGGCGTTCGAAAGACATGCGTAAATGGGCGTGCCTTCCTTGAAGGTTGAACCTCGAGCTGGCAACTCGCCGTTCGTGAAAATCTACTGCCAATCAGTGGACCGGAGTTCCACTGTGGCGACCCCTAACCGGGAAAAGCCGAAAGACAACAAGACAACATTGACATTTGCTTACCGGGAAAATCAGACTGGGTAGAAGCTCATTTTCAGAGGAGTCCCAGGAAGAAAAGCTCCAAATTATTATGAAACGTTTTAAGAACAATAATTTTACTATATTCAAAAATAAAACAAAAACATTCTGAGGTCTAAATGATTATAACAAATTAGAAGAGAACAGGAAAGAAAATTACGATTTACTGTTAAAGTGACAGGAAGAGAATTAGCAGTAAGGAAGTAAGTGAAGAAGGGAGAGTAAGGAGATATAAGGAATGAAAAGGTACTTGTTCACATTTGGGGATATAGTTTATCCTGATTTGAGCAAGAACAGAGCCAGATTTTAGCTGGGAAGTCTTTCAGAGTGGTTTTGAAGGATGGGAGGGAGGGTATAGATCTAATGGATACAGGTAAGGAGTTCCAGGCCTTAGCAACCTTGTATGAGTACAGACAATGCCCAGCAGATATGCTAGGTTTGTAGGAAGACAGGAGTTTTGGTCACTGGATCACAATGACCAACTGGAAACATAGTTGTGTGGAATGTTTTTTAGTGCTGGGCAGGCAGATGGATGCTGGATTATTTAATAGGTGTTAAGAAACAATGTATTTGTTAGTTTATGTGGCAGTTCTAACAAATACATTGTTTCTTAACACCTATTAAATAATAGGTGTTAATAGGTGTTAAGAAACAATGTATTAATAGGTGTTAAGAAACAATGTAATAGGTGTTAAGAAACAATGTATTTGTTAGTTTATGTGGCAGTTCTAACCAATTTAAGCTTTTCGGTGCTATACTGTGGTAAATTCTGAAAGAGATATGTGCTACAAATTTAGCAACTTTGTTATAGCAATGTTCAGGTTTTAATTTTGTGAAGCCTGGAGGTCAGTAAGGATGGGAGCGCCATAAAGAGGAGTGGGGTGGAGATAAGTAGTGCAAGTGTAGTTTTAGTTGTGTCAGTGAGAAAGATTTTGGCTCTGTAAAACATCCCTAGGTTTTGATGAGTTTTTCTTGTGGAATTTTGTATATGCAGGTGGAATGTAAGATTATTATCCACTATCACCCCAAATAGTTTGCTATAAGTGACTTCAGTGGTTGTAGTATTGAGAGAGAACTTTAAAATTTAGTTTTTTCACGAGAAAGGGATTTGAGGAAAAAAGTAGTAGTTGAGCCTTTTTTGGGATGAGCATGAGTTGTGAGTTATGAAGTCATGTTTCATTGGATGTTAAAGCTTCCTGAGTAATTTTTTGGAGGTGTACCATGTTGTCAGATGTGCAAATAAGAGTGAAATCATCTGCATATTGTATTAGGGTAGCCTGTTGTATGGAAGCACAGAGGGTATTGGTGAAAAACCAAGGATAGAGTCTTGTGGTACAGCAATGGTGATTGGGATGTAAGGAGGGAGAGAGTGGAGTGCCATTTTACTGACTGATATCTTTTGGACAGGTAGCTTTTGAACCAAAGAAGGGTGGGCTGAGAGAGACCTAGTGAGGACATTTGAAGTAGAATTCTGCTGTAAAAACTGTGACAAAGGCTTTAGACAAGTCTAGAAACAAGGAGCAGACTACTTTGCCATTATCTCTAGCTTTATTGACAGTATCTATATAGGTTACAAAGGCAGTGCTAGTACTATGGGAAGGACGGAAACTGTGTCGTGTAGGGGATAAGAGTTCTTCCTGTAGGAGACAGTGTAGCAACTGTTTTTGAATACATTTGGAAGTATTCTGGAGAGGGCAGATAATATCACTATAAGTCTAAAGTTATTAATGTTTGTTGAATTTCCTCCTTTGTGTGAGTTTTTTCCAGAGAGAGGGAATGTGGGATTCCTGGGTTTACCTATCTATAATGATTGAGACAGGATAAGTGATGCTATTGGCTGCTATTTGTAGGTAGTCACTTGGAAGGTCATTTGCTGAAGAGTAGCATTGTTTAAGTTTGTTTAAGAATAGTTTTATGTAGGATGTGGGCACAGGTTCGAAAGCAAAAGTGGATCTGGTGATATGTGGCTTTTGGGCAGGGTTGGGATTAGATGTTCAGAAATCCTTGGTTACAGATGCTATACTATCTATAAAATGAGTCGAACTGTATTGTGCTTTCCAATGATGAGTTATCGGGAGAGGAGTTTTCACTGAAATTTTGGCCAGGATGTAGGATTTCTGTAATGGATGTCCAACTTTTTTTAGGGCTGTGTTTAGTATTGTTTGCTTTTTAGTACTGTTGTGAAGCATTCTGAAGTTTTCAAGATATTGAGGTGTTTTATATTGATCTGGTGTTTTATATTGGTCTATATCACATCATGGAATGCTCTAAATGCCTACTGTCTCTTCATCGAACCATATTTGTCGAAATGTCAACTGTCGAATGATTGTTTCAAAGAAACTGTTTCCCACAGTAAGTAACAAGTTGGCCAACCTACTGACCGCAACAAAAACAACATTTTTAAAACCCACCCTGGTGGGGGGCTGTGCCCCCCATACTCCCCAACTAAATATACCAACTCTAAGATTACCCTACAGTGGGGAAAAGGGCAAATTCCAAATAATGGTCCACTGGTTACTTATTGTGGGAAAAAGTTTGCTTGAAATGATTGATCGACAGATGAAGAGTTTGACAAATAAGGTTCAACGAAGAGGCATTTTGAGTGTTCAGCAATGTGATATAGTCCCATTTTATATTTTTGCCATTCTTTCCATGCTTTTTCTCTATCCTGCATTAGCATGCTACTATTTCTGGATAGCCAGATTGCATTATTTGTTTTCAGTCTCTTCCTTCTAGGAGGTGCAAGGCTATTTAGGATATTTAGAAAAGTTGTATTGAATTCAATTACAACATTATCTAAGGGGAGGATTTTTAGGAAGTTCCATTTAATAATGAACATTTCCAGGTTACACTTGGAAAGTTTACGTTTTTTTTATAAATATGCTGTTTAAGTGGATGTGTGAGATGTCTAGTCATATACACTGGGAGATAATCATTAAGAGAGTCTGACGTATCTGTGCTGGAGTATTTGCTAGGGTCTGATACTAGTATCCAGTCTTGATGTCTTCCTATAATGTGTAGAGCTATTAATTAGTTGTATGAAACCATGTAAGCCCAGGATAGATGTAGGGGAGTTAGAGTTTATGTCCAACTAACTGACATTCACATCACCTAGTAATACTTTTTCTTGTAGAAGTGTTATGGATATCCAGTGTAGGATATCTTCCAATATAGCTGCATTGTCACCAGAAAGGATATAAAGGACAGTAATACATATTTGTTTATAATTGTTTATTTTGAAGAAAGTAATAAGAAACTTTATTGAACTGAATTTTGGTGTTGGTTTGCTATAAGGAGAAATGTGGCAGGTATTGGGAAATATTAACGCAAAACCACCAACATTCCTCTTTATACGCCTATTATGGATGATATTATAGTCAGGAGGTATAACTTTGGAGTCGTTTATGCTGTGTTTAAGCCAGGTTTCAGTTACAGCAAGAACATCAGGCTTATGATGGGTAATCCAGGCATGTAGTTCAGCAATTTTATTTCTTATACTTCTAACATTAATTGCAGCAAAACGTAGATCACCAGGGTTGGGAACTGGCTGATTTTGGGTCACAGAAGTGAGGGGGAGAGAATTATCTTTGTGTTCATTGTGACAGATGGGGCCAGGATTAGGGTGTGTATCTCCTCCTAGAATGATTTTAGTAAACTGGGGAACTGTGCATACTTGTTTTTGGGAGAGATTCTTGCACTTAATTTTGTTTTTATTTGAGCTGTAGTGCAATTAATCAGCATATATTTGGAATAAAGTTAAGTGGAAATATTAAGATTAAATTCTTATAAGGTGTAAAAGGAAAAATATTTTTTTTAACAGAAACTGATTGTATAACAAGTTTTATTAAACACTGTTACCATTAGGATATGCTATGCAAAAGGTGTATATATGTATATTTTTTGTGTGTTTTTATTGGATTTTAAAACGTAATTTGGTTGTAGATGTCACATGGCATTGTAGTGGGGTATTTAAATTGTGCAAAACTAGTGGTTTAAACAGATTCTGAAGACGTCTATGTTACATTTTGACTTAAGTGCTTAATCTTGGTTACTACGTTTTTGGAATAAATTTGGTGCATTACTGGCATGTCTGTGTGTTTCTACTGCTTTGGTGGTGGATATTTTTAATATTAATTTGGTTCCTGCTTCATTTTGCTCAATTATGTCTTTACCTGAGTGGGCTGGATGCTGCAGAGTACGAACAGCAGCTATCACAGATGTCATTGCAGCTAGTATCAGCCTTTTAACTCTACTGATCCAACAACTTGCTGGACAAATGTCCGGAGTGACGAGTGGTTTAAATGGTTATTCCAAATTCAACAATACACCTCACTGTTTATTACCCTTGGGACAGTGAACAACAGATAAGCAGGTACCTGTTGTTGGAGGGAACTGGAATGATAATGGTGAGCAAACATTCACAAACCAAGGTGGTGTAAACAATTTAAACTTATGGTTAAACAAGCCTGTTGATTTCAGTGGGATTTCTTAGTGATGTTGGTACTTTGCAACAATCGATGGGCAAACTTGAAAAAGCTTTACTCAAATGCCATAAGTTGCAAGTTGAAAAAGTATGCTTATTTGAATGTGTAAAAGTGAAGAGGGTTCGTAAGGGACTCCGCAATTGGAAATTTCCAGCTTGGTTAATATCGGATTCTCCTTTACACCACAATTTTCTTAAGTTGTTCAACAGACAAGTAATTGAACTAATTGAATTATTAATGAAGCACAACCAGTGATTTATTGACCAGCTGATTGTTGAAGTTTCCAAGCTTGACCGAATTATCAAGACCGATTTATTGTTTGCCTCCCACCATGTTCAGTATAACATCATATACAATAAAATTGATAAAACCATTATTGATATTAAAAGAAGGAAACAAAAAAGATGGAAAAGGACAGAACTGAATACTAGGAAGGGAGAGCGTATCCCCAACCTATCAGCTTGCAAGGGAGGCAGGACCAGCCTGTAACAGAGGAGGAAACGGTAACAGCAACTGAAGCAATGGGTTTTGCAGACAAGGATTTCCCTCCTTTAGAACAGGGCCTCCTAAGGAGATCCAAACAGCTAAAACACTAGAGGAAGAACCAACAGGAACCCAACTGGCAAAGAAACAAACAGAACCAATAGAAATGGCAGAACAATGTGAGGAGGAACAGCAGTTGGAGATGGAATTGAACAGACTTCAGGATTTTTGTGAAAATGAATTACTTGTTAACCGTGGACCTTCCGTTATTACCAACAAAACAGGTGACATTAACATATATAACTTTACTTCTAATTCATATGATTGTGCACATACCAAATTACTTAGTAAAGGGCATACTTTTGTTCCAGTGGCCCATATTAAAATTGAGACTGCACTACTTGATTTGAAATTATACATTAGAAAACTGAACTCGAGGACCATTTTTAATGACGTAAATATTGAATATGAGTCAAGCGTGTTACATAGAAGTAATACTTTCAATCCACCACTATCTATACCTCTCATTTTGTTTGATAAGTTATGTGACTTTGACCTGGGAGACTTTATGCACAAGAGACGGGGACCATTCAAACAAAATTTAAGTGACACTGAAGTTATATTATTGATGCAGTTGAGCCAAGACAAAGGTGTAACAGTTATGAAGCCTGACAAGGGTCGTGGAGTAGTAATCATGTGTAAGACAGAATATCTTAACAAAATGTATGAATATTTAAACTATGACGATTTCTACGAGGAAACCTTCCTGAATTATATTAACACTGTCTATAAGAAAATGGATTTTTTTTTAAATTCAGGATATGGTTGAACAGGGACAAATAAGCCAAGATGTTTTAATACTTTTGCATGCAAAATTTCCCATCATTCTAACAATATTTGAAATCCCCAAAGATTCGTAAGAATTTAATAGATCCACCAATGAGACATATAGTTAATGCTAATACATCTAAGGTACATCCCTTGGCCAAATATAGATGTTAAAGTAAAAGCCTCATTAAATGTTTACACTCATCTTTGTCATAACTCATGGGAATTTTTATGGAAACTACATAAGGTACGTTATTCTGAAAAACTAGCTTTTTTGACCATAAATGTAGCAAACTTGTTTAATGTTATACCGTATACTCAGGGTTTGGAATGGTGCCATGATTTTTTGGTGGATACTGCTGAATACAACAATGATGAAATCAATGCTTTAGTTACGTTAATGGAACTGGTATTAGAATACAACTTTGTTTAGATCGATGGTCAGTACTTTCAGCAGAAAAAAGGAGTGGCAATGGGGTCCTCTTGTGCCCCCTTGTTTGCCAACATTGTTATATTACAGTGGGAAAAGAATTTTGGATTTAACAGTTTTACACCAGTCCCTTGGAAATGATATGTCCATTTTTTGGACAATATATTTATTGCTTGGGATGCTTCTGAAGTTAAAATGGAAAATTTTATTGGATATTTAAAGTCCACTACTTCATTCTTAAAATTTACTTATACCTACAGCTACAGCTTTATTAGTTATTTGGACATATTAGTTAGTAAGGATGTTGTCAACAAGAAAATTGGAAGTAACATTTATAGGAAGTGAATGAACTAAAAAGCAAATGAGGACAGACACAAAGCCGAGAAAATAAAACCAAAAAAAAATCTAAAAATCCATTTCAGTTCATTTCTTTCAGTTAGATTAATAGGATCACATAGTCTCAGACTCATGCCAAGTAATTGCAGCACAAGAAACACAAAGCAATGTTTTGGGCCATTCAGGATCACATGTTTGGTTAGGGCATTCTTACCACTGCAGACACGGATGTCAAAAATGTGTTTGCGAACTTGTTCCCTCAAGGAACAGTTCATCGTCCCTACATAAAATTAAGGGCATATTTTGCACCTAGCCACATAAACCAAGTTCCTGCTAGAACAATCAGAGTAGCAGGGAAAGGTGAATGGACTGCCTTATACAAACTTACATCTCTAGAACATATTCAGATACGATATGTAGATAAAGGGAGAGCTCTGGTTCTTACAGATACCACTAAGTATTTGGATGGTATGAAGTTGATGCTTAATGATCCACTTACCTACAGTAAGTGTGGTCAAACAGGAGTTCTCAATTTTATAAATAATATACATTCTGAAATACATAATTTACTAATGGAAGGTGCCACAGTAGGCAAATGGAGGGAGAAAGAATCAAACCTGGTACCCTCGCCCAATGGTTCCTAGAATTTATAAACTCAAATGATATGGAACAACTGGTCACCACCCCCACAAGAGGGAAAAACATATTGGATCTGGTCATCACCATCATGGGGTCTCTATGTTCCACACAAGAGGTATACCCCTCATTGGTAAGATCAGACCATAAACAAATCTCATTGGACATCCATATTCCATCCCCACCCCTAGCCAAGGATACTACGGTGAAGAACTTCTCAAAAGCAAACTTCACACTTCTCAAAACTGAGGTGGAATCCTTCAAAGCCCCCGGGCCAGTGGAAAATACAGTCCAAAATGCAGAATCCTTTACAAAAGCATTCTATGGACACCTACAGGAATGCATGGAGCATGCTATCCCAAATAAAACCAAGACTCACTCCTCCAAAGGCAGGAAACCTGTCTGATGGACCCCGGCCATAAATAAGCTATACAACAGAAGGAGAAAGCTACTACATGACAGAGCAAAATCCCATAAAGGGAAGGCGTCACTGATCAGTACTAACAAGAAACTATGATCCCTCATAAAATCATCTAAGGCCAGCTTCGAAAGAAAAATTGCACAAGACACTAAAGATAATCACAAGGCCTTCTTTAGTTATGTCAGAAACCTGGGAGGCAACTCCCAGATATGCTCTGAGTTAGTGCAAACTGACAAAAAATACACTGAACCCACAGACATTGCCAACATCCTGGCAGAAAGGTTCAGTGCAAACTTCTCTGCCCCTTCCCCCCCAAAAGAGCAAATGTCTATCCCAACAGAGTGTAGCCTTCCTGAGATCACAGATGCACAGGTGAGAGCTGCCCTCTCCAAAGCAAAAAACACAGCATCAATGGGACCAGACGGTGTCCCAGGCTGCGTCTTACACGAGCTCCAAGAAGAACTAAACCCTCATATAAAGTCACTGTTCAATCTCAGCCTTACTACAGGATATGTACCCAAGGAATGGCGTACAGCAACATTGGTCCCACTCCACAAAGGTGGTGCCACAAAAGACCCCAAAAACTATCGCCCTATAAGCCTGACTAGTCTGGTCTGCAAAGCTATGGAGCGTATCATCATGGAAATCATAAACAAAGACATTGGGAACCTCCAGACATTGGATCCTACCCAATTCGGCTTTGTTAAGGGCAGATCGTGCCTCTTGAACCTGGTCGACTTCTTTGAAACAGTTACCAAAGCCATAGATGAAGGGAAGGTAGTCCACACAGCCTACCTGGACCTCGCAAAAGCCTTCGACACAATACCCCACTCGGGCATCATAAATAAGCTCACCAGCTTAAATATCAACCCCTATGTCACAAGATGGGTTGCAAACTGGCTCAGGGATAGAACCCACATAGTCAGAATAGCAGGTGCCATGTCAGACTCTAAACCAGTTACAAGCGGTGTCCCACAAGGCTCAGTCCTGGGACCTCTCTTGTTCGGTATATATTTCTCCGAGGTACAGGCTAACAAGGGTGGACTATGGCTGACCAAGTTCGCAGATGACTGCAAACTGGGTGCTGAAATCGACACTCCAGATGACACAAGCATCCTCCAAAAGGGTCTCTCAGAGACGGATAACTGGTGCCAGTCCCACGGCCTAAAGCTAAATGCCAAAAAGTGCATAGTCATCCCCTTTGGGAAAAACAAAGTGCCCACAAATTACCACATAGGTGGTAATCCATTAAGTACGGAAGAAGTAATTAGGGACTTGGGGACCCAAGTAGATAGCAATCTCTCCTTTGACAATCACGTTGCCAAAGTGGTTAGAAAGACCTTCTATATAGCCCACCTTATCATGAAAGGGTTCACATCTAGATCAAGAGAGGTCATTGTGCCCCTCTACTCATCACTTATCAGGCCCATAATTGAGTACAATGCCCCGTTTGGGATGTACCTTACCCGACACCTTCAGCAACTGGAAAGACCCCAAAAGTATCTCACCAAGAGGATCAAGGGGCTCAAACAGATGCCCTATGCAGTTCGGCTAAAGAAACTCCAGCTCTACTCAGTTGCATACCGCCTACTCAGAGGCAATCTGTGTCTGACGTGTAAAGCCATGTCCAACCCAGAATTAATGGACATGCTTCACCTCAGGAAATCCAAATCCCTTAGAGCTACATGCTCCAGGGACTTGAACCTCAGCACAGAAATAAATAGGACATGCTGGAGGGACAGATTCATATCCCAGAGGCACTCCTCACTCTGGAACAAAATCCCACTACATGTTAGGCAGAGCCCCTCACTGACCCTCTTCAAGAGAAATCTTGACGAGTGGATGGGAGATCGTAAGTTTACCCCTGGGATCTCTTCTGTGTCCCTGCTTGACAGAGGTACAGTAAACTAACCTTAAAAGGGCTACCTTCTGTGACCTACTATACAGAGGCACAGTCAACTAATTTAAAAGGGTGGCGAAAGCCAAACACACTCTGGCTAGGCTTATAAATGCCCTAGGGTAGATAGCCTAGTATCATCCTATGAACCTATGAACCTTGGCTATAGGAAGTATCACACTAGCAGGTCAAAGCCTTAATACTGTGTACTAACTACCAGACTACATTGTAACTGCTTGCGATTCTCTTGATGTAACCCAGAGGCTCTGTCTGAAACTCTATTGCAAACAGAGATGTTACCTTTACTTAGTATCCAAAGCCTTTAATCAGAACTCAGATTAATATTAGTTGTATAGTCTAGTTTACTAGTTTTCTAGTGAATTCTGTATGAAATAACTGCTAAAATGATATCTGTAGACTCAAGTTCTGGATGAAGGCTTTACAGTCTATACTGCTTACCTTTGCCTCACTATGAACCAGGACACCATTCAAATGGTGGTATCATAGATAACGTCTCACAATTGAACATTAACCTTTGTGTATTCTGTTGGACAGCCAACTGGCTCTCAAAAAGAAAAGTGAATTCAGATGTCAAGAAACTGAAGCTAACATATTTACTGATGCCTTTAAACTGGATGCAATTTTCAAGACCAGTACCTTATGTTTGATTTGGGTACCTGTGTTGATAACAATCATTCTTTTGAGTGCCATGTTCAAGTTGTGGTTAGAGGGCTCTTCTACTTTGCTTTGCTGATGTGTAGAGTTAAGTCCTCTAGGTCCCATACAGTCTTTGTCCCCTAAACTCTCTCCTTATTAGACCTATCCATGAATACAATGCCTCTTTTGGAAAGTGCCTCACAAAGCTCTTTATTCACATTAAAGGATCTCAAAGGATTATATCCAAGAAGATTCCTGGACTATACAATCTGAGCTACCCCAAAAGAACTAAAAGCCCTAGATATCTAATCTGTCTCATACAGACTCAAGAGGGGGCAAGTTTTGTTTATTCCTTTGGACACTGAAAGTCCTTATGCTTTTCAACCTCCTTCATCTTTTCAGAACCAACGCTCTTATCAAATACCGCAACCTCCACAATAAGATCAACACTTGCTGGTGTGGCAGTCACAACCCAGTCAGCATATTCCCTGCCTTTGGAAAAAACTCTCTTCTACATGTCAAACAAAGACGTCCCCTACCAACTTTCAAAACTTGATGACTATATGGCAGACTCTAACTCCATACCTGAATAAAATAATCTTCTTACCAAGGGTGAGTAATATATATTTTGCCAATAACAAGAGGGGTCTATATTAGAATCTCAATCTCTTATCTTGTCGAATGCTGAAACATCAGCATCTAAACGGTGAAAGCTTAAAATTGCGAATGGTGACTTACCCAAATTTTTTCATTGGGAAAAAATTTTGCTTGGCCATCATAAATTAAAATAAACTTCCAAACCCTAACAAAGTGGGGGGCTTTGCCAACCACACCCCTGATGCTGTGCCCCCAACACCTCCCCAACCAAATATACCAAATATACCAACTCTGAGATCTTTCCCAATGAAAAAATTTGCATAAGTGGCTGTTTACGATTTTAAGCTTTCACCGTTTAGCTGTCAATGTTTTGGCGTTTGACAAGCTAAGCAGTCGAGCTTATAATATAGGCCCTAACAAGAGGTATCATAGCTATGCTTCCAGATGGCCTTTCAGTTGTAAGATTAGCGCCATCCCATGAACCTCTGCTGGAGTACTTCTTTGCCAGAAATCAGGGATAAACAATGCAATTAATCCAGATAATGTCTAGTCTCCAATGTGATAGTGCTACTCTTCAACCAGCCCCTATTCTTACTCTGGGAATAAAGAGGTAAACTTTGGGAGCAACTGCTGAGCAGGAGGAGGTGTTAACTAGTTATCTTGCCAATATGGACTGTAAGAATAAGAGAATGTCAAAAAATGTCATAAATGTCCACTATAGTTGGTCTCAGTGTTAACAGTCGGATTGTCAGACAAGATGCAAAGACAATACATGGCAGCTGTGTTCTTTGTCTATAGTGTATTTCTTGCATTTTTCCAGCATGGATATCTCTGTCATCCTTCCGCTTCTCAGATACATGTACCAGTATGGCAGGAATATCTCCTACAGGTTACTAGGTTGATCTCAGGAAGATGTCTTTTGTAAATGTCTTTGTTATATTCCCTCACCTCAACAATAGGTTTGTTGAGGACCTGTGACATTTAAAAATGGAAACTTGGTTTTGTAAAGGAAATGCCAAGTGGATACCCTTGCATTTCACCACCTTAGTCTTCTCCAATGCTATTGCAGTCCATCCAAACTTCCGTTATAGCAATCTGTCAGTAAAATGGAGAAAACCTAACTGAACACTGAGTGTGACAGAATGATCACTGTTTCTGTAATAGATTAGCAAGGAGTAGTAAGACTCTTAAATGACAGAGCTTTCTGCAAAGAATTACCTACTACATCTCCCTGAAAATGTTGGTGCCTTAGCCATTATGGTACATATTTCTTGTTGTCAGTGTTGCAGACTCCAACTAGGAAATAATTTGTACAGATAGGAATTATGGGAAAAGTACACACAGATATAAAAATGATGCACCAGAGACAAACTACTGTGGGGAAAGAGAAACCAAACCCCACTATTTCATAGACTGGCTTCGTGACATAGAGGGTGGAGGTCTGACTGTAGGTCAGATGTCCCAAGTCTGATCAGTGGTCTGGGTACTGTAGGATTTCTGAAGATCGAAGTGAACAGTTTAAGTCAACTCATCTACACCAGGGGGACGAGCAGCAACCCAATCTGCTGCAGTACTAGTTCACAATGAGGATGGCAGAACGATGTGCATTGTGTAACCAAGGATGTGTGCTTAGTTTCTGGCAAGCTGCATTTGCATTAGTTCTCTAATGAAGTTCTGCTTCTCAGAGATGGTATGTATGGGACATGCACATCTTACTGCTAGAAGGAAGACACTGTGGGGCCCTCATGTTAGCAAATGCACACATCAACTGCCAAGGGTTAGGGAGTTAGGACAGACCAGAAAACTCCCTTATGGGAAACATAAGAAAGGTGGAACAAATGAGCTTAACTTGTCATGTGAGGCCTGATGGTTGATGGACAGAAGGGATAAACATACGACAGAAAAAAGAATAACTGCATCTAGTAACAGTCCTTAATTCTAGTCCAACATTTCAGGTTGTCAAGTCATCCGTTCTTCAAAAGACTTTACAAATTCAGATTACTAGATCAAAGAACCAATTGTAACTATAACATTATAAATTTATCTGTGACTGAAAATACTTCTAAATATATATACATTATGATGTTAAATTACATAATTATAAGATTTACATTAACAGACAAGCACTCAAAGAAACATATCCAACTCCCATTTAAATTTAAGCTAAAGCCTAATTTCACTTGCTCATTCTCTTGAGCACTGTACAATTTGCACTGGCATCCCAGCACATGTTTAGAGGTTTACTTCCTGTTTCACTGCAGATGAAGATTTTTATATGATTTGTATACTCACTTACCACCAAGCTTTGAGTGGCATGTGTTTGGCACACCTTTGAAAAAGTTTAAGACAGTTGTTACATTGCCTGTGACTTGTCATGCTTTCTCTGAGGTACAGGGTGGGAGTAATAAAGTGGTGGGGGGGGGGGCTGGCTCCACATGCAAGCAAGCCATCCTGCAGAAAATGTTTATTTCTTATTGAATTTTCTCCTAAATTAAACAGGTCGAGTTTATATGTTGTGTGTACTCAAGCTGTAATTTAGAACCAGAGGAGTGTGATGTGAGCTTTTTGGTAGCAAGGATTTATAGTGGATCCATAAACTATGCATGCATTTTATTTAAATAAATACAAATACTGAAAATGTTTTGAAGCAATCTACATTTATTTCCACAATCTAAAATTAAGAAAGTTTAAGGAAAATTAAAATATTTAAACGTAACATTTAAAAGGCACAAACTATGTAATACTATCAGTGTAAGAGTACAGCTTGTAGATGTGTCACAAATCCATATAACAAACTTCCATAAATATTTCCGTGTCTTCCCAATTCCTCTACTTTATACAACTTTTTAAAAAATTCAAAATATATCCAGTAGCTACACTGGGTCTCTATTTATTTTTCCTGACATAGCCTCCCCACGTTGGGCAACAACCCTTTCAATTTTCTGTTGCATTAGTCTTTGTGCTAAAATCATTTGTGCTCTGGAGTAGTTACAAAAAAAAACTTGCTTCAAAATAAACATTTGTAAACGAATGCACATTATCCAAGTGCTCCCTTATTTTTACCTTTAGCATTCTTCAGTTACTGCTCCCCTTGATCAGTGAGATTACTCTTCTTCCACAATACTTTAACCTTTTGTTAGCCCCTCTAAATAACAACTATCACTTCTTTCCCATTTTCTCTTTTTTCTGCCATGTTTTTAAACTCTATTTTCATTCTATCACAATCATACATAAATACTTATTTAATCATATTCATCTCCACACAACTACATCTATCCGTATCCATCATTTTTTGTACACCTTTGCCATTCTCTTAGCTAGTATAGACATAAGAACTTTATAATCATGGCTTAAAATTGAAATTGATCTACACAAATCTGGGTCTCAAGTGTCTTTTCCCTCTTTGGAGAATTCAGTGACTGCAGCTTTCTTACAATATGCTGGTACTTCCCCGTCCATCCCTTTTTAAAATATTGCTAAAGAAAACCTTCCAGATCATTCTCACTTTCTTCCCTCCTGACTTCAGACGTCTATTAGAATTCAGTCTGCTTCCAGGAGACGTCCATTTTGATTAATTATACATCACAACTTTGATGTCATCTCTTCCTTAGTCATTAATTGGTGAGTCTTGGGAATGTACCTAGTCAACAAATTAAAAAATTCCCTGCAGACTAATTTGTCAGTAATGTCAGGGAAGCAAATGGCCATAAATGCGAAAATTATTCTTTAGAGTTGATATGCAGGATCTGAATTGTCTAGACATTGTGTTGCCTTACTAAATTTAATGCCCCTGGATACCAACAAAGTAATTACTAGAAAATAGAAATCAGAATCTAAGCTAACTATAATTGAAGTATTGGATATTGTACAGGAGATAAACTAATTGGATATCAGCGCTTTAGAAACTGGAAGAATGAAATTACATTTGTGAGAACAGTGCATACTGAATAACATTCAGGAGGAGGAGTGAGCACAGAGCTACACCAGCGCAGGGTCTTTTATGCAAGATTTAGAGAGGTTTGAAAAGCTCTGAACCATGCATAACAAGCTTTTCAGCAAAAAAGAAGAGTAAATTTTTTATTTTATTTCACTTCTGCTTAAATATTTAAAGTTGCTCTTAAAGTAACCTGTTTGGTGATACTTTAATTTTGTACTTTTTAGCTTTTTTCCATATTTAAAAAAAAAAAGATAGCTGCTTGCAATTTTTAGTTTGTTTGGGATTTTAGTCCTGTAGCTTAATTTGCAGTTGTGGGGAAGATTGAGCACATACATTAAAATGCACTTCTATCTCCATAGGTAAAACTACTTGTAAAAGCTAGTTGCTTGTATTTTGAATCCTGGCTATGACCTTAGTCTTGTAGTTCCATTCTCAGTTGTGGCAGAGCTGTGAACATATTTCAGCCTCATTTACTCATTTATTACTGCATTTTTCAAAAAAAAAAAGAAGAATGTTACTGGTAAATTTCTGCACAGTCTGGTACCTTAGACTGTGATAGAATTACAGTAGTGAGAGTATTGTAAATTCTGCTCCAAAACTGGTGCTTCAGTGCTTTTACAGTTGTTTTTATTCCAGTTTTGCTGCCACAGTCTTACATTCTGATTATTTACCTGCTTAAAGTTGCATTCCAGTGCTTTTATTGTTCCCCTTTCCTTTGTGTCTGCCTCACCCCTCACTGAGACATTAAGCTAAAGTTCCTGAAATCCTAACCTGTCTGGGGTTATTGACTTGTAGCATCTTGCAGCTTAAATTTTTCCCAACCCTGCCACACTTTTCCTGTTGTGGTTTTAATAGAGTCTATCTCTGGTCTCTGCCCCTTATGGTAATCTGGGTACTTTTCCGTTATCAGGGCAACAGTTCTAACCCAATGATCTTACTGCTGTTATTTTGTAGAGCTGTCTTCCTGACTTTGCTTCATAGTGTTGTGCTGTCCCTCCTAAAATGTTTAATTTTCTGGTAAAGCACTGCATTGCATTCAGTCAGTAATCCAAGACAGTCATAGTTCTCATTGTTTAGAAAATGCACGTTAGTGCAACACGTGTTCTATTAACATGAATTAGATAGAGTAATGTTTACAAAGCCTTTATTCCTTGTCTTTTTTGCTGATTTTTCAACAAAGAAGTTAAGAGCTCTGCTATGAGTGAGCAGTGACTCTTTTATGTATAATACGCATTTGAAGAAGAGTATATTTCTGTTTTTTGTCTGCACTACAGCACTCCTGAGATGGGCAGAAATACCCAGACCAAAAGGTTCTGTCTTCCTCCAAATGCGTTACACACATACATAAACATATAATGCACTAAATTCATACAAAGACATTAGAATGTAACTTAAAATAAAAAGTTGTTAAATTATTAATTTTAATTCATACAAATACATTAGAATCTAAGGTAAAATAAAAAGTCTATAAATTAGCGATAGTATATTACTCCAAAAATCTTTTATCTGAGACTGGAGTGATGGTAACAGGTAATTATTGGTCTCTAAAACTAACCTTTTGCTGCATTCATTGGTGTGAAAGCCATTCGACTAAAATAATGAGGAGTTGCGAAGTCCCCCTTTTGTGCAACAAAACTGGTAGTAAATTTGTGCTAAAATCAAGGGGTCTTGCTCGCAATAACCCATAAGCAATGGACTACCTAACCTACCTGCAATACTCAACCATAGTGCAAAACAGCTGTACAAGGAGATGTACTACCTACAAGAAATAGTGTTACAACATTTTGAAAATGTCATGGCCTGACTAGACATTAAGTTAAGCTACTCTCCCTCCTACAAACACACCTTGAAAATGTAATACAGGATATTCCAACCGCTCATTAGAACTGTTGCCCTGATAACGAAAAAGTACCGTAATCTGATTTCCAAAGTCCAACCTACCCATCTATCATTGCTATTGACTGTTGTGTATGCTATTTAAGCACTATTCCCACCCATTGTTTTCCACAGATCCATAATACCAAGTGCCTACCCAGTAAATGAGAATTGCGCTTGAATAAACCACTTTTACTACATATTGGCTCCTGCTCATTTTCACAGAGCTTCCCATCTTTTTGGCACCCTTATCACACTCTGAGATGGTCCTGGATTTATCCTGCTCCATCCTCAGTGGATAAGAGATTTATTTTATTATATTGCACTTTAGTTGAGTGTTTAGAGTACTACTGCTTTATTTTTGTTTTATTTTTTGATTTTGCATTTTAAACCATTTTAAAGGTCCCTGATATTTGAATTTGCCTTGTACAGGTAATTTAAGTTGTTTTGTGGAAGCAATATTCTCATGGAGATTTTTTTTTTTTGCTGTATTTTTACATTAGAAACTCTAGAATCATCCATCCTGTGGCATAAAGTGCTTCCCTGGTTCCTCTGAGTTGGGAATCACACCAAGAGAGCTCAAAATGTAGTTGTTTTTTGTCCAGAGAACACAGGAGATAGTTTTGATCTTTTTTTCTGTTTGCTATAAATTAGGAGCATTTGCACAACTCTGTGCTTTCTTTCATAGAGCTCAGCAGTGCATGGAGACCTGACCTGAAAATTTCAAGTGTTTCTACTGCATCCAGAGACATCCAGGCTAAGGTAAGTTACATTACTTGAATTTTTGCACTTGCTATTAATTGTAACTGTTACTGTTTAACTGCATTTTTAAGTGATTTCATGTTTTTTTACTCTGTTGGTCTTTTGAACTGTTTGTTTTCTAAATCACCTTGCAGAAGGGCTATCTAGGTAGGGCTTTATTTGTTGCTAACTTGCAATTGAGAGTGATTTTTGCCATGCTGTTACATTAGAAAGTCCAGGATCATCCATCTTGTGGCAGAAGGTGTTTGCCTGGTCTCTCTGAGTTAGCACTCCAGGAGAGCTGAAAGTGTCATTGTTTATTGGCCAGAAGGCTCAGGAGACACTTTTCAGCTTTTTCTGTGTGCTGTAAATAAGGAGCATTTGTACTGAGCTGCTCACTGCACAGCAGCAGTTGGCAGTGTCCTTTCAAAAGTAAACACTTAAATGGTAAAATTTACCTATGAAAAACTATATTAGTACTGTAACCTGTAACACAGTAAATCATTGAGTGAAGTTAAGCTTAGAGCAGCTAGTTTGCACATTGATCAGCACTAATACCATTTCTTATCACTAGCTAACATCTGCCCTTAACCGTAAAAACACCGCAGGAGACTTCTGTAAAATCCAGTCCTTACCATAATCAACCGCCATAATACAGGTCAGGATAATATGGATATGCAATTTCCAAATGTCTCTGTGTCCAGCTTGGTATATATGAGCATCCTGAGACAATGTAGGAATTATCTCATGCTCTCAGACAACCATTTTTAATCCTTAAAGAAACTAACACAGTATGTGAGAGATGCACATACACAACTTCCTTGGAGGCAAAAATCTTGCTTTCAAGTAAGGTAGTCAAGAACACACACACTATATACTCCATATATACCACTCACCACACACATAGATCATATTATGCTGGGGCACTTAAAAGAAACCTTCA
This sequence comes from Protopterus annectens, assembly GCF_019279795.1. Classification (NCBI taxonomy): domain Eukaryota; kingdom Metazoa; phylum Chordata; order Ceratodontiformes; family Protopteridae; genus Protopterus; species Protopterus annectens. The sequence continues at coordinate 502,977,147 of NC_056732.1, read as the reverse complement.
CAAACCTCAAAGACCTCCTAAGCCTACAAACAGCAACCCCTATCCTGAGCAATCTGTAAAGCACACACCAAAAGCAACAACAAACACCGCACATAAGCCTACACCCAATGGTTCCCCAAGATCTATGCTCATAAGGCAAGCAAACAATTTACCTAGGACTCTTTTCATCGAGAATTCCATTGTAGGACACGCAGATGCCCTAATGACCAGGCTAGACAAGAAGAAGAAGATAACAGTCAGCTGCTTATTTTGAGCCAGGATCCGCATTATCATGCAGTTCTTCAAGTCACTGCACCACAGGTACAAATATGATTCCATCATAGTTCATGTGGGTGTAAATGACCTGTGATTTACCTCACTGGACTATATGAAAAGAGACATTATGGATTTCTCTGAATATGTGTCATTCGCAGGTGTTTGCCTTGCATCAAGCATTATTCCACTTTCACAAAGATGATGCCACAGTATGAACAAAAATGATCGATTTTTACAATTGGCTTAATTTCTGGTGTCATTCCAGGAGTATTCAATAGCTGTCAGCATGGGAGGACATGATTAGCAGACTATGTTGCTTTGCCATGGATGGTCTGCATTTGTCCTTCCAGGGCTTTCAGATACTGTCTAAAACTTTATCCACTCTCATAGAGCCTTTTTTTGGGCAAAGCCAAAATAACAAACCTTCCAACACAGCAAAAAAAAATCAATTCAACCTTAAGGGATTACTGCTCAATGCTAGGATCCTCAAGCAAGATACTCTACAGCCTACAAGCTCTCATCACTATGGAGAATATAGACATTTGTGCTGTTAGCGAGACTCGGTTTAAAGCTGCAGAAGGTACTCTGGCAGTGCAAGGCTACAGTACTTTTCACAAATTTAGACCAAAAGCAGTACAGACAGGGTCTAAAGATGGAGATGTCTTGATCTACATAAGCAACAAATATTCCAACAGGTTCGTTAAACAGGATGATGGTCTGGAGTTCATCCACATGCAGGTCACCATAGATAAAGTCCCTTACCATATCCTAGCTAATTATAGTTCACCATCTATGACCCAGGAATCTCGTAACTCATGCCTAGACCTGCTGGAGACACTCACCACCCAAACAAATTCCTTTTTCATGGGAGACTTCAACTATCCCTCTATAAACTGAGAAAAGAACACTACTTCAAACTCACAGGCACAATGCTTCAGGACTTTATTAACACAAATAGCTTTAACTAGATGCACTCTCCAACTCAAGGTTTTAAATATACTGGACCTAGTACTAGTCCACATGGAGGAGCACTGCACACCCCCCCCCCCCCATATTGTCATGTCCTCACTGTTGAGGTCAGATTACAAAGCCTCTCCTTTGAAATAAAAATCAACTTGGAAAACTCATTAAACCTGTAACAGTTAGGAACTATTTTAAAGCAAACTACATCCTATAGTGTGACAGTTTGTCAAAATTCAATTCCCCCCAAACCCTGAGAACACAGCAACCTACACAAAACTGTTCACTGAAATCCTGTACAAAATATAAGAGTGGCTGCATAGAGGCTGCTGTACCTACCAAAAAATAAGCCCATAACAAACACCAAAAGCAAACTACACTGGTGGAATCTCAACCTTAACAAGGTATATAACAAAAGGAAAAAAGTTATGGCCAAAATCAGAAAAAGCTAGTCCCATGAAGACAAGAGCTCACTGATTAAACTAAACAAGAAACCAAGGGGATTAATTAAGTCCAACAAGGCCAGCTATGAGGTCAAGATAGCCTCTCAGGCTAAGGACAACTGCAAGGCCTTCTTCAACAACATATGAAACCTTAAAGGTAAAACACAGCAGTGTGCTAAAATGGTGGTAAATACAGCCTCAAAACAGGTTATGTACTAAGTGAATGGAGAACTGCAATGCTATCCCTCTTCACAAGGATGGCCATCAACTGACCTCAGAAACGGGTCTATATCAGCATTTCGAAAGATGAAAATGCCGAATACCAGTTGGCCGACATGGAAATGTCAAACTACGACATTGCAGAACAGCCAAATCACCGATTTCTTTCCAAGGGAAAGAAATCGGTTGGCCAAACACCAATGCCAAACACAAACAAAAATTCTTAAGTGGAGGGCTTTGCCCCCACACCCCAAACGTGGGGGCTGTGCCCCCCACACCCCCCTAACTAATTATTCTAACTCAGAGACTGCACTAAAGTCAGGGAAAGGGCAAGTGTAAGGAAACGGCCAACCACTTTCTTTCCGTTAGGAAGAAATCCGTGATTGGGCTGTTCAGCAATGTCATAGTTTGACATTTCCATGTTGGCCAACTGGTATTCGGCATTTTCGTCTTTCGAAATGCTGATATAGACCCTCTGAAACTATAGACCCATCAATCCGACAAGTCAAATATGCAAAGCTATAGAACTAATTATCATGGGGAATGATCAACAAGTACAGACACTGGAGCCATCCCAGTTTGGCATTGTGAAGGAAAGGTCTTGCCTACTTAACCTGGCAGATGTCTTTGAGAGGGTCACCAAGGCAAAGGATGAGAGGAAGATGGTGTGCACTGCCTACCTTGACCTGGCTAAGGCTTTTGATAAGATCCCCAATTCGGGTATTGTTGACAAACTCACTGAACTGGACATAAATCCCTACATAACTCTCTGGATTGCCAGCTTGCTCACAGACAGAGCCCAAGAAGTCCGGATTGGTGAGATCACCTCCACTAAGAGACTGGCCACCAGCAGAGTACCTCAGGGCTCTGTGCTGGACCTGCCCCTGTTTGGTATTGACTTCTCAGAAGTCAAAGCTAATGTCAGGTGCCTCTGGCTCACCAAGTTTGCAGATGATTGCAAATTTGAAGTTATCATAGATTCTTCATGATACTAACATCCTGCAATAGGGCCTAACACAGACAAATGACTGATGGCAAAGCCACAGTTTAAAACTCAATGCCACGAAGTGCACTATAGTGCTCTTTGAGGAAATGTCCATGCAGGCCAATTATTCCATCGATAAAACACACCTAAAAGCTGATCCAGTACTTAGGTATCTGGAAACATATGAAGACAGTAATCTGGCCTTTAACCAATACATAGTAGTGATAACAAGAAAGTCATTCTATGTTGCCCAACTTCTAAGTAAAGGTATGGCATCCAGGTCCAAGGAAGTTATAGTACCACTTTACTCAGCCCTTATCAGAGCAGTCATTGAGTACAGTACCCCCTTCAACATGTATCTGACCAGGCATTTGAAAAAATTGGATTGCCCACAGAGTTTCATAACCAGGAAATTCCAGAATATTAACACACTATCCTACACAGATTGCCTTAAGGCCCTATTTCCATACTCAGTCTCCTACAGGTTACTGAGAGGTGATCTATGCCTGGCATATGAGACATCCTCAAATCCAGCACTGATGAATCTTTTGCACATCTGCAAAATAAACAGTACTAGAAACTAGATACAAGGATTTAAACCTTGCCTGCAACATAAATAGAACATGTTGACGAAACCAATATGTGTCTCAAAGGATTAATGTACTATGAAAAAGGCTCCCCATCCATATGAAGCAGAGTTTATCCCACACCCTATTCAAACATAACCTTGACCATTGAATGGGAAATCATAAATTCATCCCTGGTCTGTACACCATGATTCTAAATGACAGAGGCAGACTGTCAGTAAAATATTGCCTAACTAACGTTACACACACTACACACACTACACTACACACACACACACACACACACACACACACACACACACACACACACACACACACACACACACACACACACACACACACACACACACACACACACACACACACACACACACACACACCCTTTAGCCACCTCCAAACTAAGATACACCTCCTAATAGACACCCAAAGTACACAGGGACACAACTGGTTTGGGTTGCATGACTAGGCTTATAAAGACCCTAGTGGTTGTTAGCCTAGTATATTCCTATGAACCTATATAGGATGGCAGGAAATGAGCAAATTATGTAATGCTGGAGTGAATAAAATTGTTAAAAATAAATCATTTATGCATACTGCATGAAAATAAAGTTTTGCTATGGTTTGTTTTATTTTTTATTAATGTATGTATACCCATCTCATATGATAAATTGAAAAAGGTGTTACAAAGTATGTAGTGCATGGAGAGAGCTCAGTATGCTCCAATAATCAGAAAAAGAGAATGAGTTAAGCACTAGAGTTGCATGAGACCCTACTTTAAATGTTAAGCACCCCCCTGGTTAAGTTGTCAAGGTCAGGTCTCGGGCTAGGCAGTAAAATCTGCCAGTACTCAACAGCAAATGACAGAGGCAGAATAAAAGATTTGTTTCTGCCTGCTGTCAATACTGATTATCTGTATTTCACTTCCTGTTATAAACTTAGAAAGTTACTGGAATAACAGGATGTGTGTTCTCCTGCATGTTTTGAAGGATACAAAGTTTGAAACTTAAATGTATATCATTATTTTATGACTTCGGTCCGCAGTAATTTATCTGAAAACCCCAAACTTTATCAGGTACAGACCAAACATGTGAGGCAAAAATCTGGACATTCTGCAAAAATCTGGACAACTTAGATGCATGAAAGGTAAGTATAAATGAAAGGGACTGTGTGGCTCTGCTTTATAATAGTGCTCGCTAAGTGCTTTATGGCTTTGAAAGCCTTAAAACCACTTAGCATTTTTTTTCCTTTTTACTGTAACTAATGGTACATGGAGCAGATAAAGCTCCATGCACTACAAATAATCCTGATTGGGTCTCTGATCCTAACCTTCTGTTATGCGTTCTCGATATGGATGCCAAGATTCACCTCTCGAGCTTCAGTCTTGAGGTGAATTTCTTGGCATCCATGTCTCAAATACATAATAAGTCAGTTAGGATTGCCAGCTTCTCAAAATCCTCTATATTATACTTTTTTCAGGTGGATCTAAATAATTCTTGCCTTAAGCATAAAGCTGAGGAGGTTGTAAGTATTCACACACACATTTCTTGGAATGTAATTTCCTGGCAAACTTTGTCAAACTAGCACTTACCCTGTATATTATTTAATTAATTTCATTCACATAAGTACTAATCTGATCAGATAAATGTAATTATTTTGTAATGTCTATAGTAAAGTGCATTGTCATGTTTCACACACATGTATAAAAAGGGTTCATAAACTCAAAAGGTGCTCTATGAAATAGATGGCTTACAGGTTTATATAGATGTATAATGCATTTAGTAAATGATTGCATATCTCCCCATTAAAGTTTCCTTGTGACAATTAAACTTAAACAATTTCTCTGCACACATTCTCCACTATACAATATATTTATTTTATTTTTATTTATTTATTGTCATTTGTTAACCGGGTTGGTCCAAGTGAGCCAAAGGCCCATTTTCAGTGGAGACCTGAGGAGAAAAGCTCCAATTACAATTACAGGCATTCCAAAAAAACAGTAATTAATACAAAGACTAAAAATTACAATAGTAATATTGACAAGAAACATTTACATAAAATGCAATAAACAAAGACAAAATATTTATATACAAGTTTCAAAAAATCCAATATAATAGTGGTAGGATAAATGCCCAAGTAGGAATATTTACAAGAACCTGATTGTAGGTAAACTGTAAACTGGAGTGTTAGAAGAGCAAGAAAGAAAGGTGGATAAAAAGAGAGAGAAAAACTTAAAGTAATCAAAAGTAGAATTTAGGAAGAAATCAGTTAGAGATCAGGTTGGAGCTTGGCAAGGGCAGGACCAGGTCTTAAGAAGGTAGTGTTTGAGTTGTAGTTTGAAATGGAACTTATGGGGGATACTTCTTATTTTAAGTGGAAGGGAGTTCCAGGTGTGAGCTACAGAGCATTTATATAGGGACTTTCCGATATGTTTTGACGGATTGTAAATGTCAAGAAGATGTTTGTCAGATGTATGAAGTTGACGTTGGGGGTTATATCGAGATACAGTATTTGAGATGGAGGGACAGGAAGTGGGATTATAAAGAAATGAGTGTGCGATATGTAGTTGAGAAAGAAAGAATTGTTTAGGGAATTCAGCCCATTGTAATGATTTAAAAGCGAAGCAGTGGTGGGATTTGTAGGGGAGATGACAGGCAAAGCTAGCTATTTTTTGTATGTTTGCTGTAGTTTAAACAGAAGTGAAGACTGAAGGTTAGTAAAAGCTGGAGCTGCCTACAAAAGACAGGGTAATAGGAGAGACAGGGCTAGGGAGGGTTTGGTGGAGGGTGAAAGCAGTTTGTGATTATGGTACAGGAGACCAAGTTTCTGGTGTTTTTTTTTTTTTTTTTTTTTTTTATGCAATGATGGATATGTATGTCAAATTTTAATTCATTGTCAATTACAACACCAAGTCATTTAGTACAGGGTTCTGGTCTGACAGTAGTATTGCTGAGGGAGGTAATGGACAAAGTAGATTTGTTTGGTGTCAGTGTTTTAGGAAGGAAAAGTAGAAGTTTAGTTTTTTTGGATTTAGAATTAGTTGATTATCAGTGAGCCAGGTTTCGATGGATGTAAACATGTCTTGGGTAAGAGCAAGGAGTTCTGGGATGCTGTGGGCAGTGGTAATAAGAGCAGAGTTGTCGGCATATTGTAAGAGTATGGAGAGGTTGGTAGCAGAGGATAAACTGTTAGTAGAAATCTTGAACAAGAGAGGTCCCAATATAGAGCCTTGGGAGACACCGGTGTTAACAGGAAGAAATGGGGAGGTAACAGTTTTCCAGCGTATAGTTTTCTATTATATAAGTAGCTAGAAAACCAGCTTAAAGAGGGGGTGGAGAGATGAAGGTTATAGAGTTTAGTTATCAGTTTAGAGTGAGAGACAGTATCAAATGCTTTGGAGAGGTCAAGGAATAAACAGGAAACTAGTAGGTTGTTGTCACGGGCTTCTGCTACTGTTTGGGTGAATGAGAGTAGAGCTATTGATGTACTGTGGTGGGGTCTGAAGCTGTGTTGGGTGGGAGTAAGATGGTTATTATCTATCAGATGTTTAAGTAGCTGAATGTGGACACACTTTTCTAGAATTTTGGAAGGGGGGGATAGTATAGCAATGGGATGATAGTTGGATGGGTCAGTGCAGTTTCCTCCTTTGTGAAGATGGATTGTCTAGAAGGACTTCCATACATCTGGGACAAGAGATTCAGTAAAAGAATGATTAATAAGGATAGAGACAGAGTAAGTGATAGCATTGGCAGCAATTTTAAGAAAGTGGAAAGGTAGATTGTCAACAGAGGGTGAGCAGTGTTTAAGTTTATGTAGTTGGGATTTGATGAAGGCAATGGGAACTGGTTGTAGGGAGAATGTATTGGAGGAAGGAGGAGTGGGATGTAAAGGTAGAGAGGAAACAGTACAGCTATTTGGAGTTAGTTTTTGGATTGTAATTATTTAAAAGAGCAGCAGTCTCTGAGGCAGTATTGAGCAGGAACGGGTTGAGGGTAGGAGGATTACCATGGTGGAGGATTTTATTTATGGTAGACCAACATTTTTTAGGGTTGTTATGTGGGCTACTTTGGTTGGAGACAAAGAAAGTTTTTTTGTCTCTGATAACTAGTTTTTTACACCTGTTTCTAAGTTCCTTGTAGCTTTGGAGTAAGGGAGGAGTTTTATTTCTGGCCCAAGTTTTCCAGGCAGCATCCCTCTGATGCATGATAGAGCATGTTTGCTTAGTTAACCAGGGAGCACATTTTGATTTTACCCTGATTTTCCTGGAAGGTGCCATGGAGTTTAGTACATCTAGATATAGTGTATTGAAAGAGGTTACAGCATCATTAAGGGGGAGGTTTTTAAGGAAGGACCAGTTTATGTTGGGCAAAGTGGAGATGAAATTGTCTGGATTAAAGTGAGTCAGATCACAACATTCTGTGTAAAGGTGTTCTGTGGGAGGGTGTTGGGTGTATCTATGGATATAAATAGGGGAATGGTCACTTAGAGAATTAGGGAGAATGCTGGGGTTATTGTAGAGACATGGGTCAGAAGTGAGGATCCAGTATGTTATAGAGTAGAGCTTTTGCTGGACTTGGTAGGGGACGATATTAGTTGGTGAAAACCATACAGATTGAGACTATGAGTAGGAGATGGGGAAGAAAGAGTGGTCCAATCTATATTTATGTCACCAAGTATAATCGCTTCATAAGGAATGTTTAGGGTGAGCCAGGAGAGAAAGTTTTCAAGGATAGGGATGTTGTCCCCTAGGGGATGTAGATGGATACAATGGCAATTTTTTATAGGGGTTAAGTTGACAGTTTACTATTAGTATTTCAGCAGGAGCAAAGCTAGATATGGAAGGTGAGAATGAAGAGAGAGTAAGTTGGTCGGAGTAGAGGATAGCAACACCTCCACCTCTTTTATTTACTCTGTCTGCATGGAAGATATTGTAGCCTGGGGGAATGATTTCTGAGTGGGGGGTGTTTGCTTGTAAGAGATGGTGATGGGTGGTCCAGGGTTGGGGAGGATGTCGCCATCCAGGAGTAGTTTATCAATGAAATCAGTCAGTAAGGAAAGTAGGCCAAGTGTACATGGAGGTATGGGTTTTGTAAATGTGGAAAGTGAATCATTAGGATAAGTCTTAATTGAATAGTGGATGATAGGAGAGATAGGAAATAGGTGAGGGGAGATTAGAAGTGCATGAGGGAAGCTATGTGGGTGGTGGTTATTTGAGAGAGTTGGCACTGATACTATGTAATGCAGAGGTATATGGTATGAAGTAGATAGTGCTAGTAGGAGGAGAAAGGGGATAAGAAGGTGGTGAGGTGACATAATTGGGAAGAGTTGGGTGAATGTTAGTCAGAGCAGTAAGGTGTAGGAGGTTTAAAGAGAGATAGGTAATTGACAGAAAGGGGTCTAAGATAGATTCGAGAGGAGGAGATTAGGGGAGGGTATATGAAATAAAGTATGCTAGGAGGGGATTAAGGTATGTGGGAGGGGGAGGGGAAAAACAATTGGGAAGGTGAGGGGAATTGGTCAGAAATGAATGGGTGGAGAGTACAGAAGTATAAAGGAAATGAAAGTCGGGGTGGGTGGGAATGGGGGTAGGGTAGGGGTGGGACGTCAGCCCAAGAGTAGCGAGGGTGAATGGAGCGGGATGACCAAGCAAGGAAAAAGTACAAGAGGAAGGAAAAAACAATCAGTAAGGTAAGTTTAGTGGGCAAGTAACTCTGGGGAGCCCTATGCTGGCTGAAAAGGGAGAGGAAAGCAGTTAGTACCTAATTAGTGAAGAATAAGTATTGAACGTGAAGAACTGAAGGCGATGATTCTATTGAGAGGGGCTATATACCTTAACATAAAACAGATAATTTAATCAAAATGTATCAACAGTGAAACGGGTGAAAGGGGTGGGGGTGGGCTAAGAGGAAGAAGATTTGCAGCTGTCGCCCCGGGGTTTGTACTCTAGCTGATTGTAACAGATTTTAACAAGGCATAACAGTAGTCACAAAAGCAGGCACCTATACTAACACAAGTGGCAGCAGCAAGGTTCCTGGAGTTAAAGCTGGAGCTGCAGTCTATTTTTTGATGATTGCTGGTTAGAGTTTCCTTTGCTTTTAGCTGGAGCGAGAGGAGCCCTTGCTCACACAACTGGGGGGGGGTGACCCAAAGTAACCAGGTGCTCAGTGGGTTAAAGATGCAATACTTGAAGGGCTTTCAGCTACAAAATATTCTATGCCTCAATTCATTTTTCCTCAATTTAATTTATTTTCTCCAACTGTAATGAAGACAAATACCAGAGATGATTTAACATTTTCTAATTGGGACCTATAACAACAACCAGTGCCTCAGTATTTGTTTTTACATTTTTTGTATCCTGTCTTGTCATGACCTGGGCCAGCAAGACACAGAAATGTGATAAATATTTCTTGTCTTCAATATTTAACAGCTTAAAATAGAAAATGACAAGCAGATGAAGAAATAGTGGATGCACAACAGTGAAATTAGTATTAAAAAAATTTATATAAAAGTGGTATATAATTGATTGTAACAGCAATCATATGCAGACAGAAAGTAGTAAACGATGTTGCAGTCATGTAATAAGGCTGCCCATTAAAACGTCAGCACTCAAAATGTCAAGTGCCAAAAAAAAGACTGAAAACCCATAGAAGAGTAAAACCTGAAAAATCACTCTTCTCTTTAAAACTTCTTTTTGCAGAGGGCAAGCCCCCCCTTGCACCCCCATGCACCCCCAGTTCAAACTTATATATACCAACTCTGAGATTGCCATATCTTGGAGAGAAGGGAATATTCCAAGAAATGGCATCTTGGACTTAATATATGTTAAGTCCATTCTTGCAGCCATTCAGTCTCTGTGAGCTAGTCCCAACATTTCAAATGGTTACCTAATAATCATTGTTATTAAATGTTAGCAGCCATGATGAGCAATTATCTCTAAAGCAGCTTCCACCTGAACAGAGGTTCATTAAATGTTACAGTACTATTGCAGCAGTCTGTTGTATAACAAGCCATATTTCTAATACCATGGAAAATAGAGAAACATGGAAATGCACATCGACACCAGGAGAGTGTACTCTGCCATAACTCCCAAATGTACAGATTTTCACAGAATGTCCAGATTTTTGCCTCATATTTTTGGTCTGTTTTTCATAAAATTGTGTTTTTTTTCTGGAAAATTAATGGCAAATCATTAAAGACTGAAGTTAGAAAATAACAGATATTTGAGTTTCGGACTTCAAACCCTTCAGAAAGTTCATGCTAATGCAAAACCTGTTATTCTACCAACTTTCTAAGTTTGTAAAAGCAATTTATAAAAATTGCCCCTATTTTTGGGCCATTGTCCCACTTTTATTCATGGCTTTGTCCAGATTTCTTGGAATAAGACATTGAGAGGTATGTGCTCTGCTGTTAAATATGGTCGAAAAATCAGGTTTGGGGGATAGAGTACTAAAATGTTTTTCCTCCTAGCTAACAAATAGTTTATTCGGAGTATACTAAATTCAAATACATTTTCTGACCCAGGGATATTTCACACAAAAGTACTACAGTGTTGTGTCCTTGGATCAGTCTTTTCTCTGTAGTCACATGCCATTGTTCTTCTTTAGTCTAACTTCAGAATAAAATAAAAAAATAACGCCAAAAAAACAACTGGAGACAATAAATCCAAACACAGGGCTGCAAATGTAGTATACTACATTTGCATCCCTGTGTTTGGATTTATTGTCTCCAGTTGGTTTTTTGGCGTCATTTTTTACTTTGTTTTTAGTTTGGTTTGAGTGTATTTTATTTAACTTCAGAATAAACCTATAACAACTGCAAAACCCAGAAAACACTCTTCATTTATATGGAAATGACTACAAGAAAATAAACTGAAAATCACCTGCATCAAAGCAGCACTAACATTATTTGATAACCCACAAAAACTAGTATAGCTGTCCTAAGTAAAAGTAATGAAACCAAAAGGAATATGGTTACTCATTGTTGGTTAACAAAAATACTTTGAATTAAGTGAAGACAAGAACCAAATGTTCATCTCTCCGCCATAGACCTAGGGGTAAATAGAGTTCTGCAACATGCAAAATGTGCCTGTAAACTCACTGGCATACTATTCATAGAAGCTCAAAAGGCAGTAGGTACTACTGATAGGACCATCCTTATTCTTAAATACTGACTCCAATAGTTGCCTTAAACTTCTTCAAAAACACACATTATCTATAGACAATAACAAATAAAATCTCTCATTTTATAAACTTATCCCATTCCAGAGAATATCACTGTCATACCTTAAGCAAGGCTGATGGGCTACTACTAGCAACTAAAACCTCCCTACTCTATCCCCATAGACTCCACAATAATAGGGTTAGCACTGAAGAGAGCTTCCACCAATCTGCAACACTAACTTGAATGCTGCATTCCTTCTCTGCCCCTAGTACAATATCCAACGCACCAAGAGTGGCGTCATTGCTGCCTTAGGCATAGGCCAACTAGGTGGTCGCCTAGGGTGCCGCTCTAGCAGGGGCACTTTTCCAGGATTTATTTGTTTATTTTTTTGTAGTAAAGAAATGGTTTCTTTAAAATGTGTTGAATGATTATAGGAAAAAACTGAAGAGTGAGATAAACTGTGAGAAAAAGGAAGAAAAAAGTAATCTGGATGGTGTAGGTAGACCAAACTGGGGCATCAGGTGGGAGTGCTGTGGAGCCCTTTTGCGTAGGGCACCAGTTGACCAAAAGCCGTCCCTGAGTGGCATACTCTTAATAATACTCAGTGCTCTACAATAATTGTGAATAATACCCAGTACACTAGGGCCAGATAATTAGATTCTGAAATGGTTTATGTAAGTGAATCTCATTAACAGTTTGTCGTATAGCATGAACAACACAGAGTCTACTGCTTTGCTAAGTGTTCCCATAGCTCTACCTGTAGCTCGGAAGTGGTTTTGCAGGCATTTGGCCGGTCTATAGTACCAGTCTTTTACAGTATGATCTGACAATCTCCAGACCTGACAAGCACCACAGTACCTTCTGAATTTTGGATAAGAGAATGGATACAGAACAGGAATACAATCTGTCCTGCATGCATTGTCATGGCTGAAACAGCAAGAAGGATATGCTCTGGGGCTGTGCTAATTGAGGAATGCCTGAACTCTATCTAAGAAGCAGATCTCCTGCATCTGGGGGATGACTAATAAAAACAAAGGCTATGCATTTGTGGTCTGCTGCCACCCCCCCAACCCACACACCACCTACAGTACACGCAATGCCTAAACCCTCTACACTTGGAAGATCCGTTCACTTCAACAGGCCGCACCTTTACTTAAAGCATGTCAGTGTACAATGTCTAAGTCCAACAGCACTGCAAGCCCTACTTTTTGGAATCAGGAGTAGCACTTCAATACTCCTAAATATCCTACCCAGTCTGTGAAATCCCAAAGCCCTTTCTATAACCAGGCTTAATATAAGATATTCCAAATATAAATAGTTCTGTAATCCAGCTCCTAAAATCTCCCTTGTTGAATTGTCCAATAATTATATATTTGTCAAATGGTTAAACACCATATTAATTCATATGCTTGTCTGATGTTTGTAATTGTCTATGGTTCTGATCATCACTAAAAAGGGGCCAAGGATCAGCCCACATATATGATTACAAAATGCAAATAAAAATAAATAGAATAAAACTATGGACCTAGGAACTGTTACATACAGCTGGAAAAAGACTGAGGAGGCTACCTCCACAATAGTTTTAGTAAACATTATCCACCCAAGGGCAAATGTTCTTTACTGAGATGATTCAAAAGACAGTTGAAGGAAGAAATATTGTTAGATGCAGTTTTTTGTTTGTTTTGTAGGATTAAACAGAGATACCCTTTGGCAAATGGCAAATCAGAGGGAAAGAAAAAAATATATATTTTTTTATTTTATGTCCTCTGAAGCTATTGAGTACTTGCTTGTTAGTACAGAAAATGAACATTCAAGGCTTGTTATGAATATGTGAAATCTGACTGCCTTCCTTACTTCTGTTGCAAAGTGGATAGAAAGGTTGTAAGAAAACCTAAGCTGTCAAATAATTTTACCCACAATGGTGTGAGTTTGGACTTTAAAAGAGTGGTTTGTATCTAGAAGTAAACTAAGGCATATGTAGTTTGCGACTTGTGATACATATATGCCTCCCGATTATTTTGAGTGGGTGTGCTGACAGCTGTTTCTGGTAAGACTCAAAACAGTAAGCATCTGATTTGGCGAGCTTCAGAATAAAATTTATAAAAAAGATACAATAAAATTACAACAGAAAAATGCTTTATTAAAATAAAAAACACAGCAAACACTTCCATTTATTCTGGACTTCTTCAGGATATATCCATGAGCAGTCACTCAGGAACAAACTTGGCTAAATCCTTCTCAAAGTGCTTTCTGAGCTAAGGGAGATATTTTAGCATCATTTAAGAAAACAAGGTCAAATGCATAAAAAGTTATATGCAATTCTGGCAAAGACAGAAGCAGATAATTAATTATCATGTAGAAGAGTAACCAGCCAAGAACTGAGCCTTGAGGTACTCCTGTGTTAGATTTACCCCGTTCAAAGTAAGAGCCCCTCATTTTCACAATGAAGATGTAATCTGCCAGGCAGCTGAAAAAACACGCACTTGGCCTTCTCTAAACCCATACTTTAGCAGAAATAAGCAAAGCGTGATTAGCTCTTTCAAAGGCTCTGCATTAGTCAACAAAAAAAAAAAAACTTAAGCAAGTAGCCATTTTTCATTATTATTAAAAAATGTTGCCTGATACAGAGTATATAGCAGTTTATAGGTTCATAGGTGTGTACTAGACTAATGGCCCTAGAGCCTTTACAAGCCTAGCCCATAGGATTGCCCTGGCATTGTGCCACCCGACCTTAGGTCCCAGTGCCTCTGTCGAGTAGAGCCACTGGAGTGATCCCCGGGGTGAATTTTCTATTTCCCATCCACTCATCAAGATTTCTCTTGAAGAGGGACAGTGAGGTGCTCTGTTTGACATATATGGGAAGTCTATTCCATAGCTTGGGCAGCCTCTGGGTTATGAACCTGTCCCTCCAGCATGTTCTGTTTATTGTGGTAATGAGGTTGAGGTCTCTGGAGTGTGTGGTGCAAAGGGATTGGGATTTCTTTAGATGTAGTATTTCTAACAGAGCTGGGTCAGACATGGCTTTGAAAGTCAAGCAGAGATCGCCTCTATGAAGGTGATATGAGATAGAGAATAGTTGGAGATTTTTGAGTCTGTCCATATAGGACAAGTGTTTAAGGCCTAGGATCCTCTTTGTGAGGTACTTTTGCTGCCTCTCCAGTTGCTGCAGGTGTTTAGTGAGGTACATGTCAATTGGGGCATTGTACTCAATGATTGGCCTAATGAGAGAAAAGTAGAGGGAGACAATGACCTCTTTCTTCCTGGATGCAAAACCCTTAGTAACGAGCTGTGCCACACAGGACTTTTTGACCACAGTAGCAATGTGGTGATCAAAAGAGAGGATGCTGTCAACCTGTGTTCCCACATCTCTTATAACACCTTCTGTGTTCAGTGGACTACCATTGATGTGGTAATTCATGGGAAATGGGTTTTTCCCAAAGGGGATGATGACACATTTTTGGGCATTGAGCTTAAGGCCATGGTTCTGACACCAGTCATTGGTCTCAGTGAGGCCTTTCTGTAGGATGTCAACATCACCTGGGGATTTAATAATGGCTTTCAACTTGCAATCATCTGCGAATGTTGTCAACCAGAGTCCCTTCAAGTTGGCCTGGACTTCTGAAAAGTAGATACCAAACAGGAGAGAACCCAGGACCAATCCCTGTGGGACTCCACTCGTGATTCATCGGCAGTCTGACTTGGAGTCAGCTACTTTCACACTGTGGGTTCTATCTGTGAGCCAGTTTGCAACCCACCTAGTGATATAGGGGTTGATGCATAGCTTAGTGAGTTTTTCTATGATTCCTGAGTTAGGAATGGTATCAAAGGCCTTGGGCAAGTCAAGGTAGGCTGTATGAACCACCTTGCCTTCATCCACAGCTCTGTTGACTGACTCAAAGAAGTCAACCAAGTTGAGCAGGCATGATCTACCCTTCACAAAATCAAACAGGGTTGGGAACATGGCCTAATGGTTAAGGTGTTTGCCTTACAATCACAAGGTGCAGGGTTTGAGTCTTGCAAGGGATAATTAGCTAGGCTTAAAATGGCTCACAAGGGCAGTTAGCTTAGTACTAATCTATGAATCTATGAACTGTGTGGGATCCAGAGTTTGGAGATTCCCTATAGCCTTGTTTATTAGGTCCATGATGATGGGTTCCATAGCTTTGCATATCAGACTTGTTAGGCTAATGAGGTGATAGTCGCTCCTCCTTTGTGGAGAGGGATGACTGTAGCAGTGTGCCATTCAGTAGGGACAAAGTCTGAGGTAAGGCTGTGATTGAACAGGGCACACGGGTGAGGTGCCAATTCACACTGCAGTTCATGTAGAACACAGACAGGGATACTGTCATGTCCCATAGAAGCTGTATTCTTGGCCTTGGACAGTGCTGTTTTAACCTGTGCAGCAGTAATACTGGGTGCCTAGCAATCTACTGGTATTGTTATTGGTCCTTGGGGGGGGTGTAAAGTTGGCACTGAATCTGTCAGCCAGTATATTGGTAATATCTGTTGGCTCGGTATAGGAGCTACCATTGTGCAGTAACTCAGAACAAATCTGGGTATTGCCATGGAGATTCTTTAAATAAATATAGAAGGCCTTGTGTTTGTCTTTACTATCTGCTGCAATTCTGTTTTCATAGGTAGCTTTAGAGGATTTGATGAGGGATCTCAACTTTTTGTTGAGACTGATAAGGGAGTTTTTCCAGTCTTGGGACTTCACCTTATTCTCCATCAGTTTCCTCCCTCTGTTGTAGAGTTTGTTTATGGCAGGAGACCACCAGATTGGCATCCTTTTTTTGGAGGAGAGTGTCTTGGTTCTATTGGGTATGGTGAGATCCATGCATTTGTGTATGTGTTCGTACAGTGCATTGGTGGATGATTTGGCGATCATACAACTATTCCCCATTTGCATAGGTACTATGAAGTTAGCCACCTCTGTTTTTAGGAGCCCAAAGTTAGCTTTGAAGAAGTTTTTCATGGTGGTTACCTTTGCGGGGGGGGGGGGGGGGATTTCCAAGTTGATTAGTTTGTGGTCGAATCTAACCAGGGAGGAATTGACTATTGGTGTAGAGCAATGGTTGCCGATGTTAGTAATGACCAGGTCAAGGATGCTGCTACCTCTTGTGGGGGTAAAAACAAGCTGGTCCAGGGCATTGGAATTAAGGAATTCCAGGAAAAGTTGGGCAAGTGTATTGGTACATCAGTAGTTTTCCCAGTTAATGGAGGGGTTTTTGAACTTGCCCAGCATGAGTGTTAGGTTGGACCCTAATATTCTCCAGGGTGCTTAGGAACGTGGAGTGAGAGTCTTGGGACACGGCTAAGGACCTATAGCAGGCTACGACCTGAATCGCTGTCTTACCCAATGTTAGTTGCCCCTGAAGCATCTCTGATGCGTTATGTTGGGCTACCAGTCTGGAGGTGTGCGCATCCTTTATGAATATGGAAACACCACCGCCTTTGGAACTTCGGTCCAAGTTCTGGGGCTGAAAGGTGTGGAAAGAGTTCTAGCCTGGTAGTGTAGGGGTGCTTTCTGCTGCCTTGAACCAGGTCTCTGTTACAGCACAAATGTTGATGTTCTGGGTACTAGACTGACTTCATGCTATGCATGGTTTAGAACTGACTATATAGCAGTTGGGGTACTAGACTGACTTCATGCTATGCATGGTTTAGAACCGACTATATAGCAGTTGGGGTACTAGACTGACTTCATGCTATGCATGGTTTAGAAGCCCATTCTTTGTACAGTGCTCAAGAACCTATGTAATAAACATTCCAAATAATATATACATTTTAAGTGATTTGCCAAAATCATCATTTATTTCCATGTGAATAAAAATATCACTTGGGCCTCCTATTGCAAGATTCTACATTATAATTTGTTATAAATATCAACAGCTCTTGCCCGCAGAAATATAGCTCATCTTTTATACAAATTGTTTGTTTTAAATTTTAACATGCCGTCAACAAAGCATTCTCAAGCATTAACGTATATTTAAAATTCGTAGATATATAACAACAAAAGGCAGCAGCTTTTCATTATGTGGCATAGAAACAAAGCAAAATGGGTTCTAAATGCATATTGTGCATGGAAAATAAAAGTTAAAACTAATATTTTTGCTGAAAGTTTTTTTTTTAGAAAGAACTTGGATAATAAAAATGAAGTTAGTTGAGAAACAAAGAACAAGTAGTGTGGTATATGGCCGGAGAGATGTGAGGAGGAGCTGCCCTCTTGTGTTAATAAGGTACCACTGCAAAAATGTTCAAGTTGTGTGCTCTCCCTCCCATTATCACACCATTGTTTTCCCTCATTTCTTCCTCTTTCCCCTCTAAACCCCTTTTACCTTCATCCCTCATACTCCACTCAAACACACATACACTCCCTGCTATATTTTTCTCCTGCTCATCTCTACATCCTTGTTTTTCGTCCTTCCTGCTACAGAAGACTTAATCAAAGAATCAATTTCAACCTATGTTTTCCAGTTACAATCTGTATTTATAACCATTTTATCCCTGGAGTAGCCACATTCCTTTTCTTATTTTTTATTACTGAAATTATTATAGATTAATGCAATGAAGCCCCTTTTCTTGACTGGAAACTTGCCTAAGTTTCCTGTCCTTAGTAGGATAACTCACATAATTAGCATCACCTAACTCATAGAAAGTTTGACATGTTTATACAGCGATATTTGCACCTGCAGCATATCAAGTATTAAAGTAAGATTATAATTTTTATGCTGTTTATATTTCCTTTAAAAACTTGCATTTATTGCACTTTCGTCTGGAAAGAGAAAACCAGTCATAAAATGTAAATATGTATTAAATGTGTAATCACAGAATGTGCTTTTGTTAGCATATTGGAAATGTGGAAGAAATACTCACTTTAATAAAAAAAATCACAAACAATTACCAGTATTAAACATCTCAGGAAAAAGTGAATACAAAAAAAAAACTCAAATAACACGTAAAGAATTTATGATTAAGCTATACAAAACTGAGCCTCCCTGAATGAATATTTACATTTACTGCAGTGAAATGCAGAAAAGTATTTAAGTATACTAAGTCTATCTTGTCACTGGCATGTGTATACAGTTATAAGGACATGAGAAAAATAATTATTTTACTGAAGAAACAACGTATACTTACTTGGTAGTAACAAAAGTAAACTATCTGTATTTGGCTGTCTTGTGCAAGTAATGAAGCTGTAACCACTTTGCTCATTTCTGTTATATCAGATTTACCATATCCTAGAATTGGCAACTGAACATTTCTGAGATATTAAAACTGCAAAAGCTGTGAATGGAACAATGATTACAGAGAGAAAAATATTTGTATCATATTACAGCTGACTGCTCTGTGGCAGATTTTTGGCAGTCATTGCTACTCTATTTAATGCTTCCTTTAAAGCCATGGTTATGCTACATTAAGTACAACCCTATATTTGCATCTGTCATTTTAAATTATTCGTTGTATAATAAACACATGTAGTAATTATATATATATAAAGCTTTAGATACCTGTTAAAGTTGTCTACAACATTTAAGACCATCATGTCAGTAGTGTTGACAAACTTGCACTGAACTGGCATGAACTCTCCCTCTTTGGAACACCGAGGTGGAGACCTTGTTCCAAAACCATGCAGTGTGCTACGATCCCTGACTTCACAGCTTCCTGGGCCTGTGAGATGAAGACAGGTGCTGATTAAATTGTATATAAATAAACAAAGCCTTAGTATTCCACTTCTGAATGCATATATAAATTAATCTGACTAGTATCACTCAGTCATCATTCATCTATTTAAATTTATTTACAGGATAAGTCTCCTGTTCCAGGGAACC
>NC_056732.1:502947709-502952709 GCF_019279795.1 Protopterus annectens | reverse complement strand
CTAAGTAATGACAAACATTTATTATTATTATTATTATTTTACATTTGTTAACCGGGCTAGTCTAGCTGGATATATGTCCATTTTCAGTAGAGGCCCGGGGAGAAAAGCTCCAAGCATGAACGGTGCGAAAGTTAACAATGTATAGGCATAAGAAGGATTACAGAATAATGTAGTATTAGTCTTAAAAAGAGAATTCATGATACATTATTGAACTACAACAGTTAACAATTTATAAACATACATAGCTATCATAGAGAGTAGAATAGTCGAAAGGAGTAAATAAAAATACATTTCAAATTATAGCAAGTTTAACAGAGACTCTACTAACTGATTATTCATCACACAGTAGAAGGTATGTGCAAGTCTCAGGTAGG
This sequence comes from Protopterus annectens, assembly GCF_019279795.1. Lineage (NCBI taxonomy): Eukaryota > Metazoa > Chordata > Ceratodontiformes > Protopteridae > Protopterus > Protopterus annectens. Next base: position 502,952,335 of record NC_056732.1, on the reverse strand, counting down.
GAGGAGAGGACAAGTGGTGTATACATCATTCCAAGAAGGAGAAGTAATATGAATTGGATAGTTAGGTAAAAGGAGTAGGGAAAAGGGGTAATTAAAAAATAAAAGTTGAGAGACCAATGTCAGTCAGGGTTAGTGCATGGGCATTTAAGTTTCAGACTTTTATTTTCTTCAGAAATATGCTAACAGAAATGTTTTATTTAAGCAAGCTTGTAATTTTATAAGAGCAATAATTAAAATCCCTTTCTATATTTGAACCTTTGTTCCCCCCTTCATTTTAAGCTTTATCCAGATTTCTTCAGCTGAAAGGTCCAGAAGTGAGCAACCTTCTTTACTGGCAGGGAGTGTCACTGAATTGATCAGGCATGTTTCAGTATTTAAAAGTTTTTTAACTGACTTCTTTTATATGGATCTGATGAAGGATCAGGAGATCCGAAAGTGCTTATCCCAATAAAGAAAATCTTCCATTTTACTAGTGTCATATACTTTGTTGCCCTGGCCATGGTGATTGTGGTAATTATTCTGTTGCTTGGATATTTTGTGTTACACAGTTCTTCAGTGGGCGGGTTCCTACTTTTGTCTTTTGTTTTTACTCTATCTATCTATATATATATATATATATATATATATATATATATATATATATATATATATATATATATCTAGGATGTTTGCTCTAATGAGAAAATGTCTGAATCTATAACAACCGAACACACTTTAACAAGAGCTCTTTTATCAAAAAAGCGCTTTCGTTAAAGCATGTTACAAAAAAAAAAAAAACACTGCATTAACGTTTTAGCAGGGGGACTTTGCCACCCTACACACCCCTCCTACTTTAATATTCTCCCTCTGAGACTGCACTACAGTGGGGAAAAGGAAATTTTCCCTTATCCGCACCATAGTACGGCCTCGGCAACAGGCATACTTATGCGAAAGTGTTTCTTTGGTGAAAAGCACTTTCGCGTAAGTATGCCTGGCTGTTAGGGTTTTGGACGTTTGCTCATTTGAGCAAACGTCTGAGACCAATATAAATATATATATATATATATATATATATATATGTGTGTGTGTGTGTGTGTGTGTGTGTGTGTGTGTGTATGTGTGTGTTTGTATGTGTGTATCTTCTTCTTTCGGCTTTTCCCAGTTAGGGGTCGCCACAGCAGTTCACCTGTCCGCTCATGATTGGCAGTGGAGTTTTACGTTGTTGAGTTGCCAGCCCAGCACGAACCCTTCCACAGAAGGCACACACATGCACGCACTCATGCCTAGGGCCAATTCAGAGTATTCAATCCACCTACAGCATGTCTTTGGGATGTGGGAGGAAACCAGAGCACCAGGAGGAAACCCCCACGACCACAGGGAGGACATGCAGACACCGCACAGAAGGCACCCCAGCCAAGGATCGAACTAGAGAACCTCTTGCTGTGAGGCGGCAATGCTAACTGCTGCACCACTGTGGCCACCCTATATGTGTGTGTGTGTGTGTGTGTGTGTGTGTGTGTGTGTGTGTGTGTGTATTTATTGTTGTGTCTTTCGGATTTTCCCGGTTAGGGGTCGCCACAGCGGAACACCGGTCCTCTAATGATTGGCAGTAGATTTTTATGTGCCGAGTTGCCAGCACTGACACACAACCTTCAATGAAGGTATGCCCATTCACGCATGTCTCCACACAGAAGACACTCTAGCTGAGAAATGAACAGGACAACGTCTTACTGGGAGGCGACAATGCTACCGCAGCACTACCACCGCAGTCACTGTGTGTGTATATTTATATATATATATAAATATATATATATGTGTGTGTGTGTGTGTGTGTGTGTGTGTGTGTGTGTGTGTGTGTGTGTGTGTGTGTATATATATATATATATATATATATATATATATATATATATATATATATATAGCAAGCACAAAAACACAAACAAACTGAAAAACAACAAAGGCAAGGGTATACTCCAAAAAAAACAACTTTATGACAAATAAAGTAAGCACTTTCAAACACTGAAGTTCATGCATTGGCAGTGTTCGAAAGTGCTTACTTTATTTGTCATAAAGTTGTTTTTGGAGTTAGGGGTGTCCAACCTTTTGGCTTGCTGGGGCCGCATTCAGAGAACAGAAATGGTCCTGGGGCCGCAAATAAAATATATCATATAGTTAACTCTTTTGTTGCTCTGGAAGACCACAGTCGATCTCCTGGCTGTACTGTAGATGCATTTGAACAATGAATAAATGTAATAAATGCCTAATATTTCCCTTAAAATTCTAATTCTCATTCTAATTCTCTAATCTAACAGTTAACTCTAACATCTTAGTTAATCTATCTGTATATATATATATATATATATATATATATATATATATATATATATATATATTACAAATAAACAGATATTCACTACAGCACTAGCATTTCTCACTGGGAAAACCGTTCCAGCAGTCCAACTATGTAAAATGTCAACATCAGCAGTCCTACAATACTATAATCCACAAATATAAGCCAACAAATTTGCAGTAAAGTAAATAATTCACATTACTGACTTAATAAAACAATTCTGAATAAGCTACAAGAGAGTCTCACCCAAACAAATAATTGGTGCCAGAAACATGGCCTCAAGTTAAATGCCAAAAAATGCATCATCATCCCCTTTGAAGAGAGTGATGTCCCCACAAATTATCACATTAATAACAATGTTGTAAGCATGCAATAAGTTGTTTGGTACTTGAGCTCCCAGGTTGATAGAAACCTGACTTTTGACCACCACGTTGTCTCCGTTGTAAGGAAAGATTTTTACATGGCCCAATTCATTAGTAAGGGTATCTCATCCAGGGACAAAGAGGTCATAACATCCCTGTATTCTTCCTTTACAAGAGCCATTATTGAGTGCAATGCCCCTTTTGACATGTGCCTCAGCAAAACACCCTGCCAAAAGAAAGACTACAACCATTTCTGCCAAAAAAGGTCAAAGGACTAAGTTCACTTAGTTATCTAAACAGACTAAAAAGCTTCTTGCTTTCCTTTGTCCCTCACTGGCCCCTATAAATTTCACCATTGGCTTGCTTTCCAGGCTAAGAAAGATCCTGCCTTAAGAGACTTCTTCTACCTCAGAAATACTGGTTACACTTAAAATGCTCACTACAAAGACCACAGCCTTCACTGCAACATAAACAAGCCACTTTTTATGGACAGGTTCTTGACACAAAAACCTTCAACGTCTGTAAAAAGCTCCTCTCATTATCAAACAATGTAGTTCAGCAACATGATGGCTGGATGGATAGCCATAAATGTAGTCCTTGGGTAAGTAGCATAGCCTTCATCAAACCAGATGGAAAATCCACATACTAACCTTTTCCAGCTGGATAGCTAAGATCTAATATCGGTTACTCAAGTTTAGTTGCCCAAGAAGAGGGGCATGTTTAACTAAGAATTCCATTTGCAAAATTATATTCAGTATACATATTAAATCTCTCTCTTACACACACACACACACACACACACACACACACACACACACACACACACACACACACACACACACACACACACACAAAAAGCCCCTACTTGTAAAATAGGCAACCTCAGTAATCACATGACACCCACTCACTGAATGAAATTGTCTGGAAGTCAAAATATCTGAAAAAAAATCATAATAGAGATGGATTTATCCATGTAATTTCTCGCCACCAAAAGGACCATCAATAAATCAACAAACAGCTGCTCGGCAAAAAGTAAATCAATAAGAAAACCATAAACTATAATACTACATACTGGTGTAAACATATAACTTGTGTCAATCCCCAGGTTAATCCATACCAAAAGATTGTTTCAGAGCTTCAGCTATGTACAAACAGCTTTCTCCTAAAAACTTAACTCATTGATATTTGCCTTGCTGTAATCATAACTGTAAAAAAAAATGTTTTTAAGTTTATTCTGTACCGCAATGATTCTCACTGTTATGAGATGTAATCTCTGCCATATTGTATGAGTACTACATCCATAATTTGCTGTCTCTCTCTCATGTATTATATTGTTTTGTGTTATTTTTGGAGCTTTTCTCCCCGGGCCTCTGCTGAAAATGGACCTGTGCCCAGTCGGACTTTCCCGGTAAACAAATGTAAAATAAAATAAATAAAAATAAACTTCCCTCCAATCTAAAGCCATTTGACATTCAGACATTTTAATTTGTGCAGAAGTTACTCACAGACTGACAGTTTACTGAGCTGTAATGCTGACCTTCGCTTTAGAAAAAAACAAATTCCCAGACTTTGTCAATAGCTCAAAGTGTAGAGAGGATTATTTATTTATTTTTGGAAAACATCTTTAAAACTGTTAAATTGATTACTCACCCATAAACAGAAAAGTTATTGTGATTATGTAAACCACAGACTGCTGCAAGAAATCAAAGTCACATTAGCACTCTATGCTTATGTCCGAACACATGAATCTTACCTGTCAATTCCAAAAGAAGTAAAGTAGCTTAATAAGAAGGTTATTTGCAAGGTTGCATGGTAGTTTATACTGGAAATAAGCAGAGATATTAAAAAGGCTCTGTTTTTCATAATTATGCCGAAAAGTCTTCCAAGGTAAATACAACTTCTGATTTAGTATGGAACCATACCTCTCAACCTTAG
>NC_056732.1:502930209-502942709 GCF_019279795.1 Protopterus annectens | reverse complement strand
CCAAGCACCCTAATAATGGGCGATTTCAACTACCCCACCATTAACTGGGAAAACTACTCATGTACCAACTCCTTTGCTCAACGCTTTCTGGAATTCATAAATTCCAAAGCCCTGGATCAACTTATCCACACCCCCACCAGGGGCAAGACTAGCCTAGACCTAGTCATTACCAACATGAGTGGCCGGTGTTCCATACCTGACGTCAACTCCTCATTGGTCAGATCCGACCATAAGCTAATCACCCTAGATATCCACATTCCCGTCCCCACCCCCCACTAATGAAATCATGGAAAAAAATTCTTCAAAGCCAACTTCATGCTTCTTAAGGCAGAAGTGGTGAACTTCATGACACCCATGAAGATGGACAATACAGTTATGACTGCTGAATCCTACACAGATGCACTCTATAAGCACTTACACGAGTGCATGGATCGTGCTATCCCAAACAGAACCAAGACTCTATCCTCCAAAAAAAGGAAGCCAGTCTGGTGGTCCCCTGCCATAAACATACTCTAAAACAGAAAGAAGAAACTGTTGCAAAAGAGAGCAAAATCCCATGAGTGGAGGAGTTCCCTGGTCAGTCTCAGTAAGAAGCTGAGATCCCTTTATAAGATCCTCCAAAGCTAGCTACAAAAACAAAATCACCACTGATTCTGGGGACAACCACAAAGCATTCTATAGCTATGTCAAGAATCTCAATGGCAACACCCAGATCTGCTCTGAGTTACACCACAAAGGCAAGAAAATTACAGAACCAACTGATATTGCCAACGTCCTGTTAGACAGGTTCAGTGCTAACTTTACCCCCCCCCCCTCTCACCCTTAAAGAGCCCATAACTATACAGGAAGAATGCAGAGTCCCTGTAATCACAACTATGCAGGTAAAAGCTGCACTCTCGGAAGCCAAAAACAGAGCATCCATGGGACTGGACAACATCCCAGGCTGCGTTTTACACGAATTTCAGAACGAACTGGCTCCCCACCTAAGCACCATGTTCCATCATAGTCTCACATCAGGCTTTGTACACACTGAATGGTGCACAGCAACAGTTATCCCACTCCACAAAGGGGGAGCCACCACTGATCCCAAGAACTATTGCCCTATTAGCCTGACAAGCCTGGTCTGTAAGGCCATGGAATGTATCATCATGGAACTCATAAACAAAGACATTGGTAACCTCCAAACTCTGGACCCCACCCAGTTCAGGTTTGTGAAAGGCAGATCATGCCTCCTGAACCTGATTGACTTCTTTGAGGCAGTCACCAAAGTTGTAGATGAGGGCAAGGTGGTTCACAAAGCCTATCTTGACCTCACCAAGGCTTTCAACACCATCCCCTATTCTGGAATTATAGCTAAAGTCACTAAACTAGGTATAAATCCACACATCACAAGATGGGTTGCCAATTGGCCCACTGACATAAACCACATTGTAAAGGTTGCAGACTCCAACTATGACTTCAAACCAGTGACAAGTGGAGTACCACAGGGTTCAGTCCTGGGACCTCCCCTGTTTGGTATCTACTTCTCTGAAGTACAGGCTAACACAGAAGGCCTTTGGCTAATGCAGTTAGCAGGTAACTGCAAACTAGAAGCCATAGTTGAGTCCCCAAATGATGTGGACATCCTACAGAAGGGCCTCACTGAGACAGATGCCTGGTGTTAGAGCCATGGCCTCAAGCTCAATGCCAAAAAGTGCATTGTCATCCCCTTTGGTAAAAACTCTGTACCCATGAACTACCACATACGCGGCAGTCTACTTAAAGCAAATGTGTGATAAGAGAGCTGGGGATCCAGGTGGACAGTAGTCTCTCCTTTGATAATCACATCGCCACAGTAGTCAGGAAATCCTTCTACATGGCACACCTCATCACAAAAGGGTTCTCATCTAGGAAAAAAGAAGTCATCGCTCCCTTCTACTCGACACTCATTAGACCCATTGTAGAGTACAACACCCCGTTTGGAATGTACCTCACAAGCAGGGTTGCCAGACGTCCCTATTTGGGTGGGACTGTCCTGAGATCAGCAGCCTGATCCCGAGTCCCGCACTGCCGGTTTAAATCCCGAGCAGCTTCTGCTTTTTTTTTTTTTTGATTGGCCCGTATACCAGCATACGGGCCAATCAAAAATCGCTAAACACGGATCTTCTTGTGTTTAATGCGGAAGTTCTGCATTAAACACAAGAAGCTCCGTAGTTAGCGATTTTTGATTGGCCCGTATACCGGTATACGGGCCAATCAAAACATCGCAAAACAGAGCTACTTCTGCTTAATGCGGAACTGCGATGTTCCGCATTAAACAGAAGTAGCTCCGTGTTTAGCGATTTTTGATTGGCCCGTATACCGGTATATGGGCCAATCAAAACATCGTAAAACAGAGCTACTTCTGTTTAATGCAGAACTGTGATGTTCCGCATTAAACAGAAGTAGCTCCGTGTTTAGCGATTTTTGATTGGCCCGTATACCGGTATACGGGCCAATCAAAACATCGCAAAACAGAGCTACTTCTGTTTAATGCAGAAATGTGATGTTCTGCATTAAACAGAAGTAGTTCTGTGTTTAGCTACTTCTGTGTAATGCGGAACTGCGATGTTTTGCATTAAACATAAGTAGCTCTGTGTTTATTTATAAAAATAAACACAGAAGTACTTCTGTTTAATGCGGATCTGTGATGCTCTGCATTAAAAACGTGGAAGACCTTTTTTTTTTTTTAGTCTTCACTTACAGTGACTTTGTCCCTACCTGGCCAGTTGGAAATCTGGCAACCCTGCTCACAAGACATCTGCAGCAGCTGAAAAGGCCACAGAAGTACCTCACTAAGAGAATTACTGGCCTCAGACAGATGCCCTACACTAACCGTCTCAAAAAACTACAGCTTTACTCCATAGCATATCGCCTACTCCGAGGTGATCTCTGCCTAACATATAAAACTATGTCAAACCCAGAGCTGTTGGACATGCTACACCTAAAAAAATCCAAATCCCTCCGATCTACAAGCTGTAGGGAACTAAACCTTGTCACCACAATAAACAGGACATGTTGAAGGGATAGATTCCTGTCCCAGAGACTTCCCATGCTCTGGAACAAGCTACCCATTTATGTCAAGCAAAGTTCCTCATTAGCACTGTTCAAGAAAAGTCTTGATAAGTGGATGAGAAATAGGAAATACACCCCGGGGATCACTTCTGTGGCTCTGCTCAACAGGGGCACAGGAAAATAACTTTCTTGGGTGGCATAAGTCAGGGAACCTTGTTGGCTAGGCTTACTTAGGCCCTTGCGCCGATAGCCTAGTACCTACCTATAAACCTATAAACATATAACTCTTGATACAAAGGGAAGCCTTCCATAGACTCAAGGAACTACAGACACACAAGTCTGACTAGCCTCATATGCAAGATCATGGAAAGATTTATCCTGGATCCAATAAACAAAGACATAGAAAACCTACATACCTACCTACCTACCTGTTTGGTTTTGTCAATGACAGGTCATGCCTACTTAACCTGGTGAACTTCTTTGAGAAAGTCACTAAATCTATGGAAGAGGGCAAAACAGTGGCTATTGTCTACCTCAGCCTGGCTACGGCATTCAACAGTACCTCACTCGTAATTGTAGATAAACTTACAAAATTAGGCATAATCTCATGTCACCCGATGGATAGCCAGGTGGATCACTGATAAGACACAAGAGGTTAGGATTGGGAATCCACTTCCACAAAGAGACCAAGCACTAGTGGAGTCCCACAAGGATAATTTCTGGGGCCTCCCCTTTTTAGAATGTACTTCTCTGAAGTCAAGGCAAACATCAAGGGCCTTGGCCGACCAAGTTTGCAGATGACTGGAAACTTGGCATGGTCACTGAATGCTCTATAGACACAGATTCCCTTCAATAGGGCTTATTGCAAACACACAAACAACTGGTACCAGAACCATGGACTAAAATTCAATGTGAAAAAATGCATAACAGTACCCTTTGGAAAGACAGCCATCCCTGGAAACTGCTACATTGAAAATACACTCCTAGAAGTAGTCCCATTGGAAAATGTATGTTGACAATAACCTAACCTTTGACCACCAAGTCTGCTGTAGTGAGAATATTATTCTACATTACACAACTTATACGTAAGGGCAGGGCATCCAGGTCCAAGGTCATTCATTGTTCCACTGTAATCATCTCTCATCAGACCAGTCATTGAGTACAATGCACTTTTAAGTCATGTACCTGACCAGACACTTAAAACTGTTTGACAGAAGACAGAAATTCCTCACAAAAAGAACAGAGAGAGAAAATAAGTCTGATGTGGGCCATCTCAAAGCCCTATCACTACTTGGTCTCCTACAGAGTGCTCCACAGCAATCTACGCCTAGCCTACAAGGCATCCTCTGATCCCACAGTTATGGATTTGTTGCAGATCCACAAAACAAATACCATCAGAAATACCTGTTCTATGGTTCTAAACCTAGCCTGTGACATAAATAGGACATGCTGAAGGGGCAGGTATGTGTCAGATTTCCCACTAATGTGAAGCAAAGCTCATCCCTCAACTTATTCAGATATAACATGAACCAACAGATGGGAAATCACAAACATATCCCTAGTTTGGCACCTATGTCCATAATGGATATGGGCAGCCTATGAACACTTGATGTGAAACTCATATCATTGCTTGGGTATTGATACATATCAGAAGTATTTTGGCAAAATTGGAGTATGCTTGGCAAGGCGTAAAATGCCTCTTGGGCCGATAGTACCTATGATCCTATAAATGAGTTTTAGTTGCAAAAGATACATGACTTTAGATCTCTTGAAATTTCTCACCTCTCTGTCATTGCTATATTGCAAATTCAGATACCTCTGCAGTACTAAAAGCGTTACATCATGAGATCAGTATGTAAAAGAAGACTCACATGATTATCATGACCATCTTGAAAAATAGATTGCTCTACTATGGATATGTCCTAAATACAACACACTTGAAAAAAAAATTCTCCTTTGTTTAATATTACACTATTCTGTTCCACAATGCTGTTGATTAAAGGAGTTTCCACACAGGTAGAACTTGAATTTTGCACAATCCAAATGGAAAAGCATGCTACTATGCTACAACAGTAGTGGCGTATTACTAAAGTTAAAACATCACTGCATATACTAAACGAAGAAAACAAGTAAATTAACAAGCATACTTACAACTTGTTGGCTTGCCAGCCTGTCGAGTTCCATAAATTTCCATTCCATCAGAGTCCACACACCAGCACTGTCCCTGAACAGTTTCACACTGTACTGTTTCATAATCTCCAGAATCAGTGCATTGTGGGATGTAGGAAGTGCTAGTACTATTCACATAGCCACTGACCAACAGTTGTTGCCTTTGGAGTTGGCAAAAGGATAAGCCTGTGCAGATAAGGAAAATGTATAACATTAAACTATTATAATAGAGATACAGATTAACATATACGATCATTAATGTCCTCAAACATAAACAAATAGAATAGGATGGCAGATAATTATCACTTACCCCACTTAATCTGTCTTATTTCCTACTTATTGGAAAAGGTACTACTTAACCAACATTTTCTAACCACTAGCAAAAAACTGCCTTATGGTCTGTCCCATCATGGAGTCTGGAATAAGTTTATTGCCTTAAAACTAGAATCTCCTTAGTAAGTCATTTACAGTTTCTCAAACTGTTGTTTGAAAATCACATCCTAATATGTCACCATGTTGTTCTCATGAATCGCTGTTTTTTTTAATACAAAGGCTTCAATACTAGTCCTTCATACCTTGTATGATTTAGGGTAAAGACTGTGCATCATTTTGTTACCCTTTTCAGATGAGGTCTTGTCATTACACACCATTTTCTAAACAGTGACTTTACCACCTGCTTAAAAGGGAATCTTTCTGTGCATTCTTGTACCAGTCGCCCTTGCTTACACTTTTTTCACATTCCCAGCTTACCTTCAGATTATGTGATATGACTACTGTTAAGACAATTCATATCTTTCTTGTTGTTACTGGTTCATCCACACCTATATACTGTTTTCCAGAGGTTTTGCTTCCATGAAATATTACTTTGCTACTTTGTTTCCACTAAATTTAAGTGGGCATATTGTAGGCCATTCTTATAATCCTGCCATGTCCTTTGCCATGCCATACTATTGTCTATTAATCTGTTCAGTACACCTGTGACAAAAGCAGGAAGCCGATAATTATCCATACTGCCACATTAGAACAAACCTTTCACTTTTTATTGGTATTAGTCTGTAGTTTTTGAGCAAATTATCAGATATTGTGTTTGTCAGATGAAAGCTACGATACTAAAAATAGAAACTCTTTTTAAAAGAGAACGGGATTAAATAGTGCACTGCTAGACACAACAATATGTCAAGTTTACTAATCTGAAGTTTGCTGGGCCTGACTTTGGCCCCCCTACATGGAAAGTAATCACTAAAGCTTCTTTCCAAATATCAGTATAATGCCAATTATAGTAAGTTTGTAGAACCACAAGTGGTTTCCCTACAATGGTATAATCTAACTTTCTTTAAACATACACCTGGGATATTATCCAATCCCATATAAACTATGGATTTTAAACAGACTATATGCATGTGTGTCTGAGGGACACAGGGAGTGAGATGGTGCACATATATGCATGGCAACATTATAACAGGTGTAAATAACTTATGTTAAGTATATCATAATAATATTTTGCTATATGACTTACATAGCCAGTGATGAGTTCAACATGTTGACCATTTGCTACTTTATAATGTTTCATCTGAACATATTAAATTATGTCATGAAGGTGATATTCTATTATGTTACTGGAAAAATCAGAGTCTCAGTTTGACAGAGAGTATAATTAGATGTACAGGACAGCTGTATAATGGTATCTTTAACTGGGGATAAAATACTAAAACAGTAGTTAATTTACATGGTGGTGAAATTACACATTTTATGATTTAGAAATATGTATATTGTGTAGTGGTGTTGGTTCATGTTTTACGACAAACATACTACTACAGCCACAGTGATTATGATGTTGTTGGATGGCTAAATAATATCTGCTTAGGCCATGTTTACAACTCCTTTTGTGTCTACAACCCTTGAATTATTCAAAAGATGCTATTTCACTTTCTGGCACGACCTTTCCATTGTGAGCTCCACAGCATTCAACCTTCAGTTTTACAGGTGTGAAACAGTGCCTCTGAAAATGGAATAAGCCTGCAAAATGAATACAGCTGTGCCTGGTTCCATGGAGCAGGGAGATGGAATCCTGGCTGGAAACCAGGCAACTGGGGTTTGGTTTGTAGCCCAGCAGTTGAGGTATCAGACAGAGTGGTGGAGGAGTGAAAGGGTATAGCCTGCTCTCCTCTCCAGGTTGGTAGGAGACATTTGCATGCACTAAGGGACACACTGGCCAGTGCAATTTCTTTGGTAAAGACCAGGAAAACCACGATTTGTGCCACATGGGAAGGGGTGTGTGATGTAAAAAGATACTGCCAGCCCAGCTAGCTGGAATTTTGTAAATAATTATATGTCATTGGTGAATATCAAAATGATTTATACAAGATGCTTGTGTTACAAATGTATTAGAACTGTATGTCACGTGTATAACAAACTGCTTGTACAGACATGTCTGTTGAAAAGGTATTTGCAAAGTTTATAGGTTCATAGATTAGTACTAGGCTAACTGCCCTTGTGGGCCATTTTAAGCCTAGCTAATTATCCCATGTGAGAATAAAACCCTGCAGCTTGTGTTTGTAAGGTAAACATCTTAACCATTATGCCAATCTCCAACCCCAAGTGCTGTTTGAAATGTAACCACAGTATGCCCTACTGGAAAAAACAGAAATGTACATGCACTATTGTAACTGTTTAAATGTAAATATTTTAGCAGTGGAAACTGGGATACAGGAGGCTAACCTCAGTCTAGTAAATTTTAGAAAACCAACTGAAATTAAATTACTCTATGGCTAGGCCATAAATGATGGTATCTTTCAGTTTTCAGTGCAGCAAGAGACACAATGTCTGTAGTAGGAAACCTTCTGTATTATCTTTAGGGTGCAATAATTACTACTCTTGAAAGCATGAAGGAATGCAATTGTTGCATGACTTCCAGCATCTGCCAGAGATCTGAGGATAAGCCCTTGTCTGTATATTTTTACAGGTAGACTCTAAATACTTCCAGCTTCATTAATGGTTGTTTGGCCTGGGAACTAGCAGTCAGATGACAAGGAATGTTGTCATTCTGAATGCTATCCCAGCAGTAATATTTTAGATATTATTTTGAGAAGCCTCTTAGTGAGACAGAGCATTCTGCATTCTGTCTTGGACCTGACAACAACTAAAAGAACCATTCACCACGCATCTGCCTTGCTCTAATAGTAAGTTACTAGAGTATAGTAATTCTCTTAGATAAAGTCAGGAATATAGTAAAGCTTAATTTAGATGTTTTTTCTTTATTTATTTGAGACGGTCCTGCAAAGTTGTTTTAAATATTTCCTCTGGTTTTGATCTCTGATGTCACTGTGAATATATATCTGGTATTGTCGTATTCTTTTATTATTTATTATTAAATATATTTAAACCTTTCATTGTGGCTGATCTGCATAGAGATATTTAAGTTTTGAGAGTACTTGCTTATTTATTTGGTGACACTGTGTGGGCCACTCCCAATAGCCTTGCTCTTGGTCAAACTACCATTTGTGTTAATATTAATATTAATATTACACAGTAAGATTGGACACCCTTTGTTAAGAGCCTTAAAGTAGCTGATAAGGAGTGACTGGTGGCAGTAATAACTACTTTATAGTCTGGGAGAAGGGGGCATAGCTAGTAAATTTGTGCCAGCCTTTCCCAGGTGTGTGTGTGTGTGTGTGTGTGTGTGTGTGTGTGTGTGTGTGTGTGTGTGTGTGTGTGTGTGTGCGTGCGTGCGTGTGTGCGTGCGTGCGTGCGTGCGTGCGTGTGTGTGTGTGTGTGTGTGTGTGTGTATGTGTGTGTGTAAATCAAACCTCAAAGTGCGTGTGTCAGTTACTTGGGCAGAAACACAAAGCACTGGTTGCACAGTTGTCTACAGCTTTAACCAGGGAGCTAACAGTAACTTTAAAATGTTTTCCTTTGAGCTTACTGTGAGCTCAGTTCCAAAAGACTTGTTCTCAGTGTAAGGGACCACTTACACTGAGAGATGGTATTTTAGAATCTGGCCCTCAGTGTAAGCTTGTTTATAGATATGACTTACACCAAAGTAATTCACTTACGCTAAGAGCAAGTGTTTTGGAATCAGGGCAGACTTACACTGAGAATAACTCTTTTGGAATCTGGCACTATATGTTATCCTAGTTTAAATCCAAAGTACATATATATATATATATATATATATAAAAAGATAATTTACTATATGCACTGCTTAATCTAGTAGGAGACTTTTGGAAAGCAGGTACTGCTGCTGTACCAGCCATCCCCATTCGGGTGTGAGACAATCACTGGCTTACAATGCTTCACTTTCCAAATATGGTTAAAATCTGCAAAAAGCTACATCTAACAGTCACAGTTCAGTGCCTCAGCCTTCACACTACTGCATTTACATCATAACAGACATTTACTGCCCATTTATTATATGTTTTTTTTCCCCTGGACTGAATTTCAGTATAATTTTCAAATGACAGAAAATAAAACAGAAGTGTTTCCCCATGATCTCTAAATACATTTTCCATCTTAGGTAAGGTTTCAATTTGGCAAATGTGTGATAATCAGCAATGATATATTGTTTAGAGAGTTCCAGTAGTGGGTTGTGGCAAAGTAACAACATAAGAAAAAATAATCATTATCTGTGTTTAATGGAAAATAAAAGTACAAAACCATTGAGTGCTGAGTCAAGTGACAGTCACTATTTTTAGATGATTGATCATGCACAAATGTATGGGCCAGTTATGTAAGGATGTATGCAGGTCTAATGGGTTGCAGAAGTTGTAATTTACTTAACATTGTATATTTCTGTGGTATTTGTGCTTCACTTACAGGGAATAACAGAGTTATTCTGTTTACTCGTCGGTACTTCATTACCATTGGCATCTACACACCAACAAGAACTGCCATTTCTACTGCACTGTAGTGTCCTGCAAAATAAAGAATAGAGCACAGGTCAACATGCAACCATGCTTACTCAAAACTTCTGCAATTCTCACAATATTACAAAAAAAAAATAGTACTTGTATTTCATCTGCAGTGTACTTTACCAAAAAAGACACCAGTGGGGGTTTGACCACTTTTTCTGTTCTTCATATGTAATTACATGAAATAACTATTTTAATCATGCATTTTGAAGGAACTGACAGCCTAAAATGGCTTACTGTTATGCATGTGTCTATTTGTCTGTATTATGTCTATCTGTCTCTCTATCTGTCTCTCTCTGTCTGTGCAGGCATACACACACACACACACACACACACACACACACACACACACACACACACACACACACAC
Organism: Protopterus annectens; assembly: GCF_019279795.1. Taxonomy (NCBI): domain Eukaryota; kingdom Metazoa; phylum Chordata; order Ceratodontiformes; family Protopteridae; genus Protopterus; species Protopterus annectens. Next base: position 502,932,230 of record NC_056732.1, on the reverse strand, counting down.
ACACACACATAGATATAGATAGAGATAGAGATACATGTTGCTTAGGTCTGCATGGAAATGTAAGTGCAATATATATGCACACATGCAGATATACACACACACACACACACACACACACACACACACACACATACATAGATATAGATAGAGATAGAGATACATGTTGCTTAGGTCTGCATGGAAATGTAAGTGCAATATATATGCACACATGCAGATAGACACACACACACACACACACACACACACACACACACACGTGCATATGCATATCTACACACACTTTGTTGGCTGCTTTCTTTACATTTGTTGAGCAGGAATGTTTACCCACTTTCAATGAAGTTCCACACAGAAAAGCTCTAGCGTTAATTACAGCGAAAAAGACAACATAATGTAACAAGTGACCATCTGCTTCCAAGTAACTTAACATAATTAAAAAGAATAATTGGTTTCTGTGCTACATGTAGCATAAAGAAAATTAGAGAGCAATCATAATATAAGTGAGTATTCAAAACCTCAGTGATAGTAATACAATACCAGATTATATAATTTGGCATTAACTGATATTGAAAGTAAATAACACAAATTTAGCACACTTCAAATAACACCGTACTCAAATTATCCTTAGCTGCACAGAAGGGTTTTCAATTTCCAATTTCACACAAATTTAACAGCTGTCTATCTTAGCTCACATGAAGGCATATCCCACAAGTTACTAACATGACTGGGATGGCTGGCATCAGTAAATTGATTTCTGGATTCTGGGACCAGTATATAATTGTCAAGATGTTACCTAATAATATGTTGTGGACTGTACCAGCTGATGATACCAATCAATGACAGGCACTTACGGGAGTACAGCAGTTTGTGCACAAAGTATAGATAAATAAGAACTCCAGCTCTGTGGTGTAGAGGGATAAAACCCTGAACATGACTATGAAAATCCAAGTTCAGTTAGAGGCCTGGATGCTGAAGCAGCTGGGGGTGGGGGTAAGTCTGAAGCTGTTTACCATTCTCTGGAAAGAGGGGTGATAGACTCGTATCTAGGGTGTAAACTCCATGTACTATCCCTGGTAGAGACCAGGGATCAGTGAAGGTACTTTACATGCTGTGGTCTGCAGATGTAAAATCATCCCATTTTAGGATTCTGAACATGTATAGTTTAATGCCAAATGTTAATATACCATGGCATTCAATTTTAGGATGTCAAAGATGGGAGACATAGTGCACAGACAGGAGAATGATATCAGTGTCTGTACAAGTTACACACTTGCAGTTGATCCCAGAATGCCAAATGTTTGTGGATTAGTTCCCTAAGCAAGGAGCTCTGATTCATATTTTATTACTGCTACAGCAGTATAACATGAAAAGAGCTACACTCCTGAAGTGTCACTTCTCAATGATCCCACTTGTTCTGACGCACTCCACTTGTATTTTACAGGTCCCATGTCACTTGTTAATGAAGAGTTCAGGGCATTTAAACAAAAAAGTGCACCACGCAACTCCCATCACAAATTATAAAACATACAGTGTCATAATCTTTTGTAAGTGTTAAATATTAAAATAATAAAAAACAAACCGCTAAAAACACAAAATAACTTTATTACATAAAAATCCAACTGGTAAGTGCTTTCATTCCATTCATGGAACTTCTTCAGACCAAGTTGTATAATGAACAAACTTATTTAAATAATATAGCATGTGACACAAAGCATTTAATGTCTTAACCCTTTCCTTCTAAGAACAAATTTAAAGTTTTCCCTATCATTTAAACCAGGATATACACAAGCATTCAGCCTGATTTGCCAGCAGTATTTTTTCCAATCCAATTCATCTTCTGCATCAAACCTATGATCAAAACCATTAACTTCATCGATTATTACCAATTTGAAGCATGCCTTATTTTTTCTAGCAAATGTTTTTGCTTAACGTGTTTTGCCAAGGCATTGCTTACATCAGTTTTGTCTACTGCTCTTATATGTTCATTCACTCGCATGTAGAATGAAATGGTTCTTCCTATATAA
>NC_056732.1:502202709-502272709 GCF_019279795.1 Protopterus annectens | reverse complement strand
CCAAAAGAAAAAGCACTGATGAAAGAGCCACAACAGATGTTTAAATAACCTTAATCATGATCCCAGTGCAGTCCCAAAACAAATACATGCATTAAATGTTTAACGATTCACCGCATTTTTCATCCAACTGTAGACTTCTTCAGATAAAAAAATACATTCTCATCAACACAATTTAACCATCTCATTAACATAAATCCTCCAATAAAATTTTCTTTCCAATAAAACCATTGAAATTCAAGAATAAAAAACATATTAAACGTATCAATATAAATTCTTGTAGATCAATATAAAAACATTTACTATAAATTTAAAACAATTCCACATTTTAATAAATATTGAGATAAATGTTAAAAGCTTGTATATATATATATATATATATATATATATATATATATATATATAAAATATATATTTAAAATAAATAAATATGTATGTATGCATGTATAAACAAGGGAACTTTCTACCATTTACAGAGTGGACACAAGATAAAACTACTATAAAATCTCCAAAATCAAATAAAATTAAAACCTTGCTATAATCTAGCTTGCTCTAAGCTTCAATACCGGGGCTATGGAAACCGCATCATTAAGACCAGGGTACTTATTGGCCTTCAAAACTATCTGCCAATACAATTCCCTGTATTCAATTTTTGTTTCCCCACATACCACTCCTTATATCTTTCAATATCTTTCAACATCTCCTAGTACAAAAAAATTGAAACTTAGCTAAAACACAATTCAAACTGTGCTTAAACAAGGCATTACTCTGTTTTTTGTTCCAAATGGCATTCATGTGCTCATAAATCCTTCTCCTCAACTTCCTTTCAGTTTCCCCAATGTAAAATGCACTACAGGTCACACAAATTGCAATATAAATCACCCCATAACTATCACAAATATTGTATGTTTTACTTATTACATACCTGTCCCTTGACTCAATGTATAGTCTATCAAAGTTACTAATATGCAGACACTGAGTGCACGTTCCACATTTAAATGTGCCCCTTCTCTTCCCATTGTTCCTATTATTAGTGTGGAATTCCAATAAGTCTTTGATGCATCTACCCTTTCAAAAAATAAATTTCAAAGGCTTATTGAAAATAAAACTAAGGTCGATAAATCAGCAAATTTTGCCCATTCCTTTTCAAAATAGATTTAATAACACCAGAACCACCACTAAAATCAGACACAAAAGCCCATTCAAAACCAGTATTATGTTCTAACTCATTACTAGGAGTAACAAGTCTAGTATCTTCAACACATGGGGTCACAACCTATTTCCAATATTGGGGCAAACTTGTTTTTCCTGCCCTTCACTACCTCTTGACGAATACCTGAAATCATTCTTCTGGATAACCCCTCTCCAAAAAAATTTTCATTAAATGTTCACATTCATTAAGAAACTCATTCTCTGAAGTCATCCTGCTAATTCTTACAAATTGTCCTTTTATAACGCTCTTCCTTTGATGGAAAGGGTGGGCACTAGTATAATAAAGAAATGAAATGGAATAGTATTCTTTCGATATATTATAGATCTGAACATATCGGAGTATTTATATATAGTAACATCAAGGTAGATTTTCTCATTTTGTTTGATTTCATAGGTAAACCACAAAAAAATCAGTAGAGTTAACAATATACTGGAAGAATTCCATAAATTTCTCAGTTGTATCGGTCCAAAATATACAAATGTCATCAAGGAAATGTTTATATAGTACCAAACAATCACGATATTGACTGATGGTAACATATTTTTTTCTAAAAACCAAATAATGAAACCAGCAGACTGTGGCATACAAACAATATTTAATATATATTGCTTAAAAGCATATATTGAAATATAGGAGAACAGACCGGTTTCGGCTTAGTATATCACATAGCCTTCATTAGTGATAAATATAATAAATATTGTTTGTTTGCCACAGTCTGCTGGTTTCATCATTTGGTTTTTGGAATACATTTTTCTTGAAACCTTGCAGTTGCCGTACTTGTGTACTTGAGATTGTGTTTCTACTGAACATATTTTTTTCTCCCATATTGACAAAACTAAATTTGCATATACTGGGGCACACCTTGCCCCCATAGCTATCCCACTTATTTGTTGGAAGAACTCGCCTTGAAAATAAATAAAATTGTTCTTCAAAGCCATTTCTAGTAGTTGTACAGATACATAAATCTCATTTTATGTCAAAAGCTCAGACTGCCTTACAGCTTCCTCAAACCACTCAAAGCCTTGTTTGTGGGGTGCAGATCCAAATAGGTCCACTATATCTATTGTAATGAATATTATTTTCATCAAATAAATCTTGTTTCCCATTCCTAAAAAATCCCATGAATCTTTCAAAAATGTAGTACCTTCCATTACAAGGCTTTTAAGTTTCACATCTAAAAATCTAGCTAGCGGGGATGTTACTGAACCTTCAGTGGCTGCTATGGGGAGCAGAGGTAGATCAATTAAGTTTTTATGTACCTTGGGAATCCTGAAAAGTGAGGGTATTCTCGGTTTGCTGTTAAGTAAGAATTCAAACATATGTTTATCTATTGCTCCTTCCATTAACAAATCATATAAGAGGAGATAGATCCGCCTATAGGCAATATATATCTCATTCATTGATATTCTAACATACTTCCTTTCATCTTGTAAGTCTAACATTTTAGCCTCATACATAGTACTGGTCATAAGAACCATCCTGCTTCCCTTATCGGGTTTCATTACCCTTAAATTTCTATTATTTCTTAAATCATACAATAAATATCTTTCATTTTTAGTTAAATTTGGAAAAATCTTATTTTTTGCAAACCTTCCCTTAATTCTCTTTCAACCATGACTTCAAAAGTTTTTTTAACCAGGAGTGCAGAGGTGGATTACAAATGCACTTTCTCTGCAAAATATCACCAGAACTCAAAGACTAGGCTTACAATCAAAAAACAACTCAAGATTTTTCTTTTGTGTAAACGATTTAAGATCAATAATAAGCCTACTACTATCACTCTTCCTCTTCGGAACAAAGTTTAAGCCTTTGGAAAATAAAATAAAGTAGGTTTATTCACCCCCACCTCACTATAATTGAAAATAGTGCACCCTTTGTAGGTTAATTTTACTTGTTCAGATGAAACTTCTAAAGAACCATTCTGAGGGCCATCATTATGGATGGGTATCTCTAAAAATTCCCCCTGCTGTTATTCCTGTTTGTATTTGACGAACTGTTTGTTCCGTATTATCTCGGACCACCGGAAGGGGGGGGTACTCTAAAGGGTCATGCATGCCGGGGGGGGGGGGATTCCATTATTTCGGTGTCCACTACTACAAGCATTATATTCCATATTCCTGTGGTTAAAATCATTCTGCTCCCTTACATTGGTCTCTGAGTTCCACCCTGACCAATAACTGTTATTTGTCTTAGGTTTAGGGTAACTAACTTTATTACCATATTCAAACCTCTCTCTAATTTCTTCTTTTGACTTAAAATATTAGTACACTTACTGTCTATCTGGTTCCTTAATTCAAAATATTTTTTTCTTATGTTCTTCGACTAAAAACAAAAGGTCATTGAGAAAAAAACATTTTCGATTTGTTCCAATAAATTAATTTCCCTCTCATTTTGCCTGATTATAGTTTTCATTAAGTCAAATCCCCAATTATCAAACATTTTTAACAACTCATTGTGAAAATCAGAGCCATCATTTACATTGTTTAGGAACTTCCAAACACGCAAACCCTTAGGAACAATACAGGAATTAATGCACTTTTTCAAATATAAACTGTTAACTAGCAAATTATATAACTTCTTAATATTGTCAGCGTAAGAAGCACCATACGTTCCTTGCATTGGAATCTGAGTGTTAAAGTTAAATTTTTTAGTGAGCCAATTGCCCAAGTCACTAACATTAAAATTGTTAACATTACAGTCACCTTGTCTGCTTCATTCAATCCCCATTAGTCGCCTCCTTCGGTATTACGATCAAAAGCTGGGCTTGCTGCAGTTCCATTCATTAAAATAAGAGGGAATCCATCAGTATCCCTACTGTTGGCAAAATGACCATCTTTAACAGCTCCAGAGTTGCTCACACACATCTCCACGTTTATGGAGTGTTCCATTCGTTTTCTAGCTTGCTGGTTTCCTGGAATTGAGGCATTACAGTTGATGGCTGCTGCAGATTGACAAATGGGAGTCAAAAGCTCCATCAATTGTGTAAGCTGACCAATCAGCTTTTGTAATTCACCAATCTCTCCACCTCTGACCATGGAACTTCCTGGGAAAGTCGACAGCCCCTCCACCTCCATCACAAAACCGATAAACAAAAGAAAACCGGAGTACCAGTGCTCAAAAAACAATAACCAAAAGAAAAAGCACTGATGAAAGGGCCACAACAGATGTTTAAATAACTTTAATCACGATCCCAGTGCAGTCCCAAAACACACAACATACACATTAAATGCTTTAATGATTCAACATGTTTTTCATCCAATTGTAGACTTCAGGTAAAAAATGCATTCCCATCAATACAATTTAACCATCCCATTAACATAAATCCTCCAATAAAATTCTCTTTCCAATAAAACAACCATTGAAATTCAAGAATAAATCAATATAAATTCTTATAGAGCAATACAAAAACGTTTACTATAAATTCAAAACAATTCCACATTTTAATAAATATTGCATAACGAGCATGTTTAAAGTAAAATGGGCACAAGAAAAGTATATTGAGCAGAAGAGATTAAAAGGTCATAACGAGTACAATAAAAAGGGCAAATTAAGCTTAAAGAGCAAGGTGACTGCATTTTTTTAGTAAACGACTGTATTTGGGCACAAACTACTATTTCGCATTGATCAAAGCCATTCAAAGCATAACTAGAGTCATTCGAGGTATCTCAGAGTGTGCAAAGTGTTTGCAGTGTGTGTACTTTATTACAGTGCAATTATTTCAACAGTTTGCGGTGTGCAAAGTACAGTCATAATGCAAAGTGCAGTCAAAGTACAGTCATTTCGAAAAGTTTCTTGTGCTGTGTGCATTTATTCGCAGAAAACTGCCATTTCAAAGTGTTTCTTACACTGTGCAGTTACTTCGCACTGTACAGGCATTTTGAAAGGTTATTGTGCTATGTGCAGTTTATCTGCAAAGTGCATTCATCTCGAAGTGTTTCTTACTCTGAACTTCTGCTGTGTACAGTTTATTCACAAAGTACACACATTTCAAAGTATTTCTTACACTGATAAGGAGTGGTTTCACAAAGTACAGTGATTTCGGAGTGTTCTTGTGCTACGGAGACTTATTTGGCAAAGTGCAGTCATTTCAGAGTTTGTTGTGCTACTGGGCATAATTACAAGTGCTGGCATATAGATATATATATATATATATATATATATATATATATATATATAATTTGTGTGCATGTTCGTACATAATTGCAAGCAGCTTCACTACTGTGTTTTGATATGGCACAGGCATTTTGCAGACCAAGCCCACTTGTGTCTGACCATAATATAGCACAGAATTGGAGAGTATGTGAGCAGGAATACAATATTTTCATACAAGCAGCTTTTTCTGACAAAGATGCACATACAAGGGCATTCATTTTGCCTACCTTAGCTGGGTAAGAGGCTACTGAATGAAAGCATTCATTTATGTATACACCAGAAGTATATGCAGGAGAAGGGGCAAACTGTCGTACTATGATACCGGCTGAATCCAGGGAGGACCCTGAGTGCTTAAAAGGTAAATTTAGAGAAGTGTGCAACTGCCAGACAAATGTTACATTAGACAGGCATTTATTTTATATAAAAGAGATCAAAAGCCAGGTGAAACTTTTGCAGCTTAAATCACGGACTTGAGAAACAAGGTTAAAACATGCATATATGGTGACTTGAAAGATGAGTTAATAAAGGACAGGCTTGTATGTGGTGTTAATAGTATTGCAGTGAGAAAGATTTTGCATCTTGACAGTGATTTAACATTAAACAAAGCCATAGAGATTTGTCAAATCCATGAGCTCACAAAAAGGCACACAAGTATGCTTACAAGTGAAAAGAGCATGGTTTCAACAGCCTCTAGAGCAAATGTAGACAGCATACAACCATTGGCAAGCCGAAAAAGGCCTAAGCACATGACAGTTGCAACCCTTACGGTTTTCCTGGGAGATCCCTTGGCTTTCTAGCAAGTTCCAAGACTAGCTCAGTAAAAAGGGCATGCTCAGTACAGTATACAAGTGAGTCATGAAAAACCCAAGTCAAGTCTTATTGTTAACTGTCATAATTGTGGAGACAACCATGACTCTAAAAGAGAGAAGTGCTTAGCATTTGGTCAAGAATGTCACAATTATAAAAAATGGAAAAATTTTCAAAAGTTTTGTAAATCAAGCAAGCATCATTCAGTTATTAAGAAAGGTCACTCAAAAAAGCAAGCTGATCACGTGGAAAGCTGCAACTCTACTTTCTATGTAGATGGTGTATCAGTGGTCGGTGAGAAGGTTAATGCAGTAGGCTTACTGGCAAAGAATGAAGTATTTTGCACTGTCTTAATTAATGGTAAACCCAAAGTAGACACAGGTTCAAAGTGCAATGCAGTGTCAGCAGAAACATTTGCTAAAGTGAGGGCTGGTGAGCAACTTAACTTCGCCAATAGTGCGAAGCTTGTTGCTTATGGAGATGAAGAGCTTCAAACCAAAGGCTCATGCTATTTTGCTGGGAACACTTACAGCTTGGAATTTTATGTAATCCGAAGACCTGTGTATCATTACTAGGTCTCAGAGAGTTTCAGAATGAAACTGCTTTCTTTTATCAAAGAACTCCATCATATAAGCACACGTCCCGTTCCAGCTTTACTGGTGCTATTTTCTCAGAGTATGCTGATGTTTGACAACAAGCTAGGCAAACTTCCAGCTGTGTACTCCATGAAAGTAGACCCAGAGGTCAGACCAGCAAGGAGAGTTCCTTTAGCTATGCAGAACAAAGTTAAGGTCCAGATGGACAAAATGGTGCAGCAAGGCATGATTTGTCCAGTCACAGAACAAACTGAGTGGGTGTCTTCCATGGTAACTGCTCACAAGAAAAATTCAGATGAAATCAGAATATGCATTGACCCAAGAGACTTGAACAAGGCATTAAAAAGACCACATCATCCTATGCGTACAATCGAGGAGATTGGAACCCTCATGCCAAATGACATTGTTTTTTCTGTCTTAGATGCAGAGAGTTAATTTTGGCAAGTAATGCTTAATCACAAATCTTCACTATTCACAACATTCATTATCCCATTTGGTAGATACAGATTCCTCAGGTTGCCTTTTGGAATAAATTCTGCCAGTGAATCTTTCAGCATGCAATGGAGCAAATCTTTTCAGGCTACCCGTGTATTATAATAGTTGATTTACTGGTTGGAGGCAACATTGAAGCAGAGCATGACAGAAACCTCAGGAAAGTTCTGGACAGAGCATGTGAAGTGAATTTAAAGCTCATTCCTTTGAAGTGCAAATTCAGACTACCAGATGTTACTTACGTAGGTCATATATTTAACAGTATAGGCTTATGACCAGATCCTTCTAAGCAAGCAGCCATTCTTGAGATGCCAGCTCCAGACAATGTCCAAGCTATACAGCGTTTTCTTGGAATGGTTAACTATTTGGGCAAATTTATCAGTGACTTTAGTGAGTTATCAGCACCTTTAAGAGAGGTGGACACACAAAGATTTTGCATGGTCATGGTTAGACCACCACCAGAGAGCATTTGATAACCTCAAACAGAAAATTGCTAACCCGTCTACATTAAGATGCTATGATGTCCACAAACAAGTAGTTCTTTCCTGTGATGCTTCAAAGTTTGGTCTTGGTGCTATTATTCTTCAAGAGGGCGGAACTGTTGCCTACACATCTAGAACTCTTACCCAAACGGAGATGCAGTATGTTCAAATTGAGAAGTAACTTTTGGCTACTCTGTTCACGTTTGAAGATCTATGATCACCCAGAAACTGACCATCAGCCTCTAGTTACTATTATAAAGAAGCCTATGCATTCTGTTCTAGCAAGACTACAAAGAATGTTGCTCAAATTGCAAAAGTACAACTTCAAAATGGTCTATACAAAAGGTAAACTTCTTTATCTGGCTGATGCCTTATCCAGATCGGCCAAAACAACACGGAACAGCTTGATGCAGAAAAGTTTGACTTTGATGTCAAGGAAGTGCTTAATTTTTCTACCACAAGACTTAGGATGGCCATCAAAGCAATCCTGTGTACTACCAGAAGTACAACCTTACTTTCCATACAGAGATGAAATGCTGATGGAAGGTGGTATCATTTTCAAAGGTCCAAAAGTTGTTCCTATTTCCTTACAATGTGAATACATTCAGATTTTACATCCTGGCCACCCAGGTCTACCAAAAGGGCAAGAGGATTACTATTTTGACCTTCTCTAGCAAAAGACATTGATAAAGTGCTTTCTTCTTGCTCAGTGTGCAACAGTACTATGTTGCATTTGCAAAAAGAGCCATTTCAACTAAGCCAAATTCCTGAACTACCTTGGTCAACAATAGCACTGACATATTAGAGTGGAACAGTCAACATTACTTAGTGTTGGTAGACTCTTATTCGAACTGGTTTGAGATCAATTTGCTACCTAACCTAACATCCAATGCTGTTATTACTAAGATGAAATGTCATTTCTCAGTCCATGGTAGTCCACACAAAGTTATTTCTGACAATGGTTCTCAGTTTACTAGCCAATTGCGTCAGAGATTTGCTAAAGAGAGGGACTTTATCCATTTTACTAGCAGTCTTGAATATCCACAGTCAAACGGCCTTGCTGAACATGCAGTACAGAGTGCAAAGCAATTACTGGAAAGGTCAAAGCGTGACAATACTGATACCTTCTTGAATTTACTTTCACCTAATCTCAGAAATATACCCCGTGACAATCTACTAGGTTCGCCTGCTCAGAGACTTCTATCTAGGCAAACCAGAACTTTGCCTATTAGGTCTAGTTTGTTGATGCCTAATGCTAAAAACAACAGAGCAATGGAAGCCCAAGTTTTTAAAAAGCATTCTTTTCAGAAGTCCAGCTATGACAAAAGAGCAGATTTCTTCATCTGTTAAAAGGAGGAGAGACAGTGAGGATGCAAACAGCGAAAGGCTTTGATTGAATTGGTCAAGTGAGAGGTATATGTACCGAGCTGAGATCCTACTTAGTGGAATCTGAAGGTACAGAGTACAGGAGAAACCCCAGACATCATCTTCCTGTATCAGAAACAAAATCGCATCGTACCTGTGATACAGACTCTAGATTTCAGAACAACCCTGACAATGCTGTACCGAAGAACATGTCGCAGTATCCATTCTCGTTCCTGATGATGTCCCAGTTGTCTCCAAAGTTTAATATTCCTTGAAGACAGTCCTCGTTGCTAGATCCATTTCGGACTTTTATGTTACATGGTCAGGTCACATTTCTAGACCTAGCGTAAAATACACAGAGACTTGAACATAAATGTTTTGTGTGTGTCTAATTTTGTATAATTGCATATCAGATAATTAGCTCTACATAACTGCATGTCAAAAGATCATTTCTGTAAATCGCATGTCATTGAATACTGTTATTTTGTATATGGGGCATTTCTGAATGAGGCAAGATATAGATCAGAGAGTGTGTATGTACCCTTAAGAAGCATTTCCAGATGTAGCATGTGCATTATAAATATTGAGCACATGCAGGCAGCAGTGCCATTTTGAGAGAACAGCCAAAGTGTTAACATGTATGAGTGCGACTGTCAGTTTATAAGTTTATTTAAGTTACAAAGCCTCATTGTGTGTGTGTCTCTGTGTGTGTCTCTGTGTGTGTGTGATAAAGCTGCTTGAACAGAACCCAGGAATGTGTCTGTTTTATCCTGACCAGACGAGTGACTCATGTCCTCAGAAAAAAAAATGCCTAAAAGGTAACAAAACTATTATCTTGGGATGTATCAAATAACTCATTGCCTTTTGTGAATAATTCCAATCTATGGAGAAGTTTGTGTCAATCACCCATGGCCAGTTTTAGAAGGGAGAAAGTAGAGTTGTGTAAGATTATATCATAACAGTAGATGTCCTTCTCTTCAGTGTTGCAGTATTCATTATAGTAGGGATCCCCTGCCAAGGGTGGTCTGATGTTTGGCCAGTATAACAAAGCCTTTAGGTTGCTCTAAGTCATGCCATATGTCATATGTAGCATACACCATAAAGGTAAAGTCCAGACGTACTATCCTCAGAACTGACAGCCCCAGTAGGAACGCCAGTCCAACGAGTATAGAGGTAATCAGTATATCCAGAAGAAAAAAGGACCAGGAGGAGGAAGCAACAGTGAAGACGACGACATCTACAATTATGGTAAGATCTTACACAACTGTACAATGTCATTCCATTTCACTGTTGGATGATTCATTATAATATGGAGAGTACCAAAGCTCAGGAAGAAGAAACGGAGAAGGAAGGTCCAGCAGAGCTCTCTAGGAACCCAGGAAAGATGACCCTAGCAAACCCAGCTCTAGCTCTGGAAATTCCATCCAACTTGTACTGCTTGGTAAATGTAAGTACAGAAGTCCAGGTAGCTGCCTTAAGAATAGAGTTGGTATCCAAACCGGAAGAATTCACAGCTGTGGAAGAGTGAGCCTTAACAGAAGGAATGCTCATACCAAGAACAAATAATAAAACGAAATGGCTTTAAAAATCAAAGAAATAATTTGCTTGGACACAGCCAGTCCTAAGGACCTAGGATGAAATAAAACAAAAAGCTGATCAGTTTTCTAATAGTCTTAAGTGTTACCCAGATAAAATCTGAGTTGTCTATGCACATCCAATGTGTGCAGCACCTTCTCACTGGCAGACTGTGGAGGAGGGACAAAAGTGGGCAAATGAATATATGGATATAAAAGGAGGATTAGTAGGAAGGGACACTCTGTCTTAATGAAATATCAAAAAAGGAGGACAAGCCATAAGGGTCTGAAGCTCAGACACACATCCGGCAGAAGAGCTAACAAAAATACAGTCTTCCAAGAACAATGCTGCAAGGAAGCTGCAGCAGCAGGCTCAAAAGGAGCTTGGATCAATTTCTCTAAAACAAATTTAAGATCCCAGGGAGGAAGAAAGTACAGTTGTGTACACTTACCATAAATGTAGATGTTCGAGTGTTTTCACTGTTGCAGTCATTACATTTGGGTAATCTGCTGGCAGGTTGCCCTCAGTCGGCCTGAATAACAAAGTCTTGGGTCCTGCGTCGGTTGCTGTCTCTTCTTCCATGACGTCAGGTCATCACGGGTATAAAACATGCAGCCGACGCCATTTTATTCAGTTTTTCTTGACCCAGATGTCAGGTGCCCCCAAATGGGGAGCATATATATATATATATATATATATATATATATATATATATATATATATATATATAAACAGTAAATATATAAAAATGCACTTTTAGAAACAAACTTTACCTTCATCTAAAAGCAAATACACCACAAAGGCTTTTGTGTATAGAGATGGAAAGAAAAGGTATAGAAAAGGGGGATGGTGGGTGGGTAACCCGGACTGCAACAGTGAATACACTCGAACATCTACATTTATGATAAGTGTACACAACTGTACTATGTTCTTCTGTGTTTCACTGTTGCAGTCATTACATTTGGGTAGAATCCCAAAACTATGGATGTGAGGATGGAAATAAACAGCATTAGGAGCGGCTATAAGGCCCTTTAGAACTGCAGAGGCAAAGCCTGCCCTGGATTTGGAGAAGAGAGGCAAATGATAATGCTTTGTGAAGGTATGAACAGAACTCCAAGTAGCAGCTTCTAAAATGTCTTTGGTTGGAACCCCTCTGAGAAAAACTGCTGAGGTAGAGGCAGCTCTTGTGGAATGTGATCTGATTCCCTTGGGCACAGGTTTACCATGGTGCAAGTAGCAGAAATGAATGCAGTGGCTTATCCACTTAGAAATAGTCTGCTTTGATATATCCTTCCCCTCTGACCCTGCAACAAATGCTACCAGTAGTTGCTCAGACGTTCTTAGAGATTTGTTCCTGTTTAAGTAGAATCTTAGTTGTCTGTGTACGTCCAAGGAATGCAGAATCCCCTCCCCCTTGTTCTGCGGATTTGGGTAAAATGTTGGCAGGTGAATGGTCTGGTTAAGAGCCACACTGGATACCACCTTAGGCATAAAAGAAGGAATGGTCCTGAGGGACACCCTGTCCAGGTAAAATATAATAAAAGGCTCCACTGCCATGAGAGCCTGTAGTTCTGAAACCCTTCTTGCTGAAGTGACTGCCAAAAGAAAAGCTGTTTTCCAAGATAGAAATTTTATATCCGCAGTAGCTGCTGGTTCAAAAGGAGGCATGGTGAGTTTTTCCAGCACAAAATTGAGGTCCCATGCAGGAGTTGGTGATCTTCTGGGAGGCCTTAAATTTATGGCCCCTCTACGATACTGTTGAATCAGAGGATGAGAAAAGCGGGGAGGCTCTATGTTGTAATGAGCCGAGATGGCAGAGGCATGGATTTTTATTGAAGAAAAAGATATGCCCCTTGTCAAGCATCTCAGTCAAATATTGTAAAATCTGAGGAATATTAGGCTTTGTTGTGTCTGTTCCTTGTGCTTGGTTCCAAGCACAGAATCTCTTCCATTTATCAGCATAAGATTTTCTAGTACTAGGCCTTCTGGCTTCCAAAATGACATCCATCACAGAGGTGGTGTTTGAATAATTAATTGATCAGCCATGCTGCAAGATTCAGAGTCTGGAGCTGAGTGTGCAGAATCTGATTGTTCTGCTGAGACAGTAGATGAGGTATTTGAGGCAAGTACCATGGTGGAAGTTGAGACATATTCCTTAGAAGTGGGTACCAGTGCTGGCTTGGCAAGTCCGAAGCAACTAGGATCATTTTTGGTTTTTCCTGTCTGACTTTTAGTAAGACCTTGGAGAGTAGAGGCAGAGGGGGAAAGGCATAGATTGACAGGTTTTTCCAGTTGAAGGATAGGGCATCCATGCTTTTTTGTGATGAGTTCTTGTGTAGAATTTGTCCAACTGATAGTTTTGGGAGGCAAATAGATCTATGTCTGGGCTCCCCCATTTCTGTGCTAACATGCTGAAGATTTGTGGACCCAGTTTCCATTTGTGCGGGTCCATAAGATTTCTGCTTAGGTCGTCTGCCAGAGTATTTTGTTTTCCTGGCAGGAATTGAGCTTGAAGATGTATTTGATAGGCCAAGGCTGTGTTCCACAAGGCCGTGGCTAGTCTGCAAAGGGGGTAGGAATGTGTACTCCCCTGCTTGTTTATGTAGCACATAATTGTGGTGTTGTCCGTCTTTATCAGTAGTTGTCCTGGGTGAAGCAAGTCCTTGAAGGCTGTCAGAGCATTCTGAACAGCTAGCATCTCTTTCTGGTTGATATGCAGATGCATTTGGTTTGGGCTCCATTTGCCTTGAATGCATCTTCCCGCCAGGTGGGCCCCCCAAGCATAGTCTGATGCATCTGTAGTTAGGGTTTGGGTGGCAGGGGGTACAGTGAATGACAGTCCCTTGTTTTGGTGACATGTCTCTGCCCACCAAAGAAACTCCTGTTGTAGGCAGGGAATGAGGAATCATTGTTTCCAGACTGTGAATGTTGACTCCATAAACTTTTTAGGTACCACTGAAGTTTCCTCATATGCAGTCCCACATATGGAATTAGTAGAATACAGGATGCCATGAACCCCAAAGCCTACAGAATTTGTCTTGCAGATAACTGGGTTTTTGTTGCCATTTGTTTGAAGTATGTTGTCAGTTGCCTTTGTTTGTCTGGCGTGAGGTAAGCCATCCGGGCAGTTGTATTCAAGCTTGCACCCAGGAATGTAATTTGAGAGGGTACCAGTTGTGATTTCTTTTAGTTTATGGTGTACCCTAGGCAAGCCAGAAGCCTTTTTACAAACGCCAGATGTTGAAGAAGTGTGTCCTTGTCCTCTGCTTGAATGAGACAGTCGTCCAGATAAGGATAAATTTGAATGCTTGTCTGCAGAATGCAATTACTGGTGCCAGGCACTTTGTAAAGACCCTGGGCACAGCAGATAAGACAAAGGGCAGTGCAGAGAATTGGTAATGCAAAAAACCTGCTTTGAAGCAAGGTATCTTCTGCATGATTCCCTTACTGGGATATGCAGGTATGCCTCTTTTAAATCTAGAGTTACTAACCAAGCATTCCTGCCTAGCATAAGTAAAGTCAGCATTTTGAATTTTGGAATGCCCAGGAACGTGTTCAAAATCGATAAGTCCAGCATTGGACGCCATGAATTGTCTTTTCTGGGTAACAGGAAAAGTCTTGAATAAAAACCTTGTCCTTTTTCCTTTTCTGGTACCGGTTGAATAGCCCCCATATCCATGAGGGACATGACTAGTTTCTGGGCCTCTGCCCACTGGTTTTGTGGCAGATCTGGCCATCTGTTTGGAATTGGCAAAGTATGGAAATGAAATCTGTACCCCTGTGATACTATGTTTAATACCCACTTGTCCTGGGTAATTACCTGCCAATTTTGGGCATGAAGTGCTAGTTTTCCCCCCAAGGGGGCTGTCAAAAGATAAGTGCTTGGTGATGGTAGAGGAAAGTCATTGAGACTGCTTACTGTAGGGTTGTGCTTTGTTTCCTCCAGATTTGGAGGTGGAGGCACCCCATTGCTTTTACCTGTAAGAACCCTGTGATTGGTATCTGGAGCTTTTTGAGCACCTGGATTTGCCTTGAGTGGCTCTGTTGGACACAGGAAAGGACCAATTTTTAGTAGGCCAGTGTCTACTGAACCTGGGTGGCTGCACTTGCAAGAAATCTTTTACAGTTTGCATAGATTTAGCTTTGTCTTCCATTTTCTTTAAAACCTCTTCTGCCTTATTACCAAACAGAGTATCATGCTGTAAAGGTGCATCCAACAATTTAGCTTTCACATGATCAGGCAGATTTTGCTCCTTGAGCCAGGCATGCCTTCTAATCACAGATCCAGTAATGGTGGCCCTACAAGAGGCCTCCAAGGAATCAAAACCACATTGCAAAGAATGCTTTCCAACCTGTTCTGCTGCATGCAATAATTCCTGCAACTCTATTTTCCACACAGTCAGAAATCAACATCATTTTCTGTTTCATTAAGCCCATAACATGCTGTTGATATTTAAGCATATGAAACTGGCAGTTTAAGGCCCCGATTGCCAAGGTTGCAGACGTATAAACCTTCTTTTCCCATCTATCCAGCACCCTGGAATCTCTGTCAGAGGGGATAGGATTTTTGGCTGTAGAGGCCTTTACCCCCTTGGGACCCTGAGAAATAGTCTCAGGATCAGCAGCAGGATTTTTGAACAGAAATTTGTGGGAGTAAGGAACCCTGTAATATCTGTCTGGCTTACTAGGAGCCAGAGGCAAGGAATCAGGAGACATGCTTGATTCCGAAAACACATCATCCACAATGTCTAATACAGGAGGTATTGCCAAAGGCCTATGCTGAGGAAGAAGAAGGAAATCCCAAGCCTCTTTTTTGATTCAGACAAGTCCTGACTCTCCCAGTGAAAATGTTCCCTTAAAGTATGCAGAGTCTTTCCAAAAGAGTAATCCTCTTGAAGAGAAGCAGATGGGATGGATTCCTCTGCATCAGAATCCTCATCGGGTGGAATGGAAAATTCCTGATCAGAAGAAATAGAAACCTGATCTGAAGATTCATTATCAGTGCCTTGCATAGTCCTCTTAGCAGGGGGGGTTGGGAGCCCCTGATCAAGGTAATTAAATGCTCAGCCATTTTGATCATCTGTTTTTTAGGCATAGGGGCCTGAGCACGTGGCTCATGCTTCATTTCTTTAGACATAGAAGATGTTTTTTACCTTGTTTTTGAGGCTGGCGTCGGTTTAATATAAAAACGTTGAGGCCTGAAAACACCCTCAGAAGCCGGTGCCTGCTCAGCGGCTCTGAACCCATCCAAGGGAGAGACATCCGTGGGTTCAATACTCTGAGAATCTCACGGCATACCGGACTCCGAATGGGTCTCGGTAGAGGCCTGTGACTCAAAACTAGCGGGTATCAGGGGCTGTGAAAGAGCCTCACTGAGTACCGGCGAACCGGCAACTGGTTTAGGAGAAGCTTCGTTGTTGGTTTTGGACCTCGACGGTCTGTCTCTGTCTTTTTCTTTGCGTTTTTATTGAACTCTGGCAGTCGGATTGCTTACTGACGACATTTCAGGATAATTAAATCTTGTACCAAAATATTTAGAAGCAAAAATATACCGATGCTTAATAGTGCGTTGGTTAAATCTAGCACAAAACTGACAGCAAGGCACATTGTGGTCTGGGCCTAGGCAAGGACTACAGTCCAAATGAAAATCCTTATGAGGTATTTGCTTCCCACAAGTAATGCAATTATTAACTTTTACTGACATCGGTAAGGAGCAAGAAAAAGTTTCCCCAACGGGGAACTTAGCTTTAGTTTGAAGACTTCGGTTCTGAAACTGGAATACAAAAATTTCAGGAGTCGGCTGTCCGGCAGTTGCGAACTGCTTCGGCTTCGGGCACCGCGCGGCAAGAAAGACTGAATAAAATGGTGTCGGTTGCATGTTTTATACCCCTGATGACCTGACGCCATGGAAGAAGAGACAGCAACCGACGCAGGACCCAAGACTTTGTTATTCAGGCCGACTGAGGGTAACCTGCCAGCAGATTACCCAAACGCAATGACTGCAACAGTGAAACACGAAGAACATCAGCCTTCCTGGGAGGCCTAATATGAAGGGTGCCTTTAAGGAATTGTTTAGCTTCAAATACAGAAGCTGAAGGATGTGATAAATGCGGACAGGGAGAGGTAGCTGATAAGCAGGCCTTTACAGAAGAAAAAGCTAACCCAGCATTGAGCAGGTCACACAGATAAGAAAGAGCCCAAGGAGCATCCACACAAAGTGGATCCAGGTTACAAGAAAGACACCAAACAGAAAACTTCTTCTATTTGGATAAGTAGGATTTCCTAGTAACTGGCAAAGAAGATAAGAACTCCCACCCATTTGTTGACATACCACATTACTGTAGTATTGTCTGTAAACACCTTGAGAAGACCTGGGTAAAACAGTGGATGAAAGGCTTGAAGAGCCAGCAGAAGAGCTCTCATCGCTTTGATTTTTGGTCTTTCAGTTGATGTGACCAGGCTCCCTGCACCTTTAGGGATCCGAATGCTGCTCCCCATCCCACATCCCAAGTGTCTGTGAACAGCTTCTGAAAAGGAAGAAGTGGATGAAAAGGGAGCCCTGGACTGAGTCAACTGCTGAATCCACCACTGAAGTTCCTGCTCGAGACATGAAAGAAGTGGAACTAAGAATGTGAGGGGAAAAGAATGCTGAAGTCAAACTGATTTTAGAAACCACTGACGTTTTTTCATGTGGAGTTTGGCAAAAGGGAGCATAGGAATGGTGGAAGCCATGAACTCCAGAGCCCTCAGAAATTTCCTGAGTATAACTGGAGCCAAAGGAAGAAAGGACTGAAAGAAGGAAATGAGAGTTAGGGCCTTGGGAGTAAGCAGGGATGTCAGCATAGGAACAGTCTGGATCCTGCACCCCAGAAAAACATGATCCTGAAAAGGAGTCAGAACAGACTTTTTGAAATTTATAGTGAACCCCAGGTTCTGCAGAAGAAAAGTGGCAAAATTGAGATTTTGCAACAAAATCTTTGTTGAGGATGCTTGTACCAGGAGGTCATCCAAGTAGGTAAAGACTTGGATCCCTGCAAAAAGCAGTCACAGAAGCGAGGCATTTGGTGAATACACTTGGGACAGTAGAAAGGCCAAAGGGCAACGCAGACAACTGAAAATGCCAGGAAGCAATAGAGAAATGTAAAAACTTCCTGAAAACGGGATGAATAAGGATATGAAGACACCAGATAAGCCTGAGGAAGCAATAGTGAGAACAAAGTCTAAAGGGACAGCATTTGAAAAGAGGGAACCTTCTAAAAGGTGTTTAGATGAGAGAGATCCACAATAAGTCTCCAAGTGCCCTTTTTCCTGGGCACCAAAAACATTCTGAATTAAATCCCTTTCCCCTTTGGGAAATAACTTCTAAACAGAATAACTTCTAAACAGCTCAGAGTCAGAAGATCCCAAAGTACCCCTGGAAAAGAAGACAACTGTTCCTGAGGGGCCTTAGAAATGTCCATAAAGGTGGAAGAGATTTCCAGACAATGAAATACCCTAGGCAGATGATGGACAGAACCCAGGAGTCCTGAGTAATTTTAACCAAACAAGAAAAGAAAGGGAAAGACGAAGAGAAAGAGGAATGTGGCTGAGAACAGGATAGTCCGACAGCACCCATTTGTCAGGAAAGGGAGACTTCTGAGACACAGAAGTCTGGGTAGTTTTAGCAGGAGAAGCCCATTGGACATCCTAATTACCCGTGGGGGAGGGTGAGACTGCCTACAAACAAAAGCTGGCTTGTTAGGGTAATTTCTCTGAAATTTAGGCACAGGAGAAACAAAAACATGTTTAAGGTCCTGCAAGGCCTTGCCCTTATCCTGAAGATGCAAGCAACTCAGCAGCAGCATTATCAAACAAGTACTTGTTGTCCAGACAAGTACCCATCCAACTTAGCCTTAATATCGTCAGGCAAAGTTTGAAGCCGAAGCCAGGAATATCTCCTCAAGACAGAACCAAAGGCACAGCCCTAGAAGAAGCATCTGCTACATCATAACTACACTTATTGAAATGGCGAGCCACCTGGGAAGAAGTTCCTAACAGGGAAAGAGCAGAAGTCTTCCACTCAAGAGTCCAGATCATCAGAAATTACCTGACAGGCCTTAGAAAGAAGAGCCAAAATGCATTTGGACATACTGACCTAACTGAAAGCCCTAAAAGCTAAGGTAGCAGCGGTATAAACCTTCTTACCTAGCCTTTCAATAGTTTTGCTGTCTTTATCAGAAAGAAATAACACAGAAGAGGCAGAAATTGAGATGGCTTATCGGATACCACAGACAACACAGAAGGGTCAGCAGAAGGACACCTACAGAGAAATTTAGTCTTCAGCCCTCAGGCATCCAATCAAACCTATTGGGTTTCTTGGGGCAGGGGGCTGGGGATCAGGAACATTAGATGCAGAAGAAAAGGCAACCATGCACTAAAAACTGGAGAAACAGTAGAAGGTCTCAGAGTCGATTTGCAGGAGCTTACACATGAAACACTAAAGGTGGAGGAGTGTCCATATTCACCAAGGATATTCACACCACCAGGCTAGTTGCCCAATACAATGCGTCTGAAATTCTCCAGGTGCAACTAACACTAGGTAAGACTGCAATACAAATTGTAGCTTGCTACAGATCCCCTCCATGCCCCAGGATTCTCACTACACCTTTCTAAATATACTTGAAAATATTAAGCTACAACCAAACACCCTAATACTGGGTGATTTCAATTACCCTGCCGTAAACTTGGAAAACTACTCGTGTACCAAACACCTTTGCCCAACGTTTCTTGGAATTCATAAATTCCAATGCCCTGGATCAGCTAATCCATAGTCCCAACCAGGGGCTCCAATATCCTAGACCTGGTCATTACCAACATGGGAAATCGATGCTCCACACCTATGGTCAACCCTTGTTGGTCAAGTCTGACTATAAGCTAATCACCCTTGAAATCCACATCCCTCCCCCATCCCCACCCCCCAGTAGGGAAACTTCCATAAAAAATTTCTCTAAAGCCAACTTCATGCTACTCAAGTCAGAAGTGACAAACTTCATGACACCCATGCAGACAGGAACTGAAAGTTCGACTGCTGAATCCTACACTAAGGCACTGTATGAGCACATCCACTCGTGCATGAATCGTGCCATCCCAAATAGAACCAAGATGTTATCCTCCAAAAAAAGGAAACCAATCTGGTGGTCCTCTGTCATAAACAAACTTTACAACAAAAGGAAAAAAACTGTTGCAGAAAAGAGGAAAATCTCAGGATGCAAAAAACTCCCTTACCAGCCTCAGTAAGAAGCTAAGATCCCTCATAGAATCCTCCAAAGCTAGTTACAAAAATAAAATTGCCAAAGATTCCAAAGACAACCACAAGGCATTCTATAGCTATGTCAAGAATCTAAATGGCAATGCTCAGATCTGCTCTGAGCTACAACAGAATGGCATTAAATATACTGATCACAAGGATATTGCCAATATCCTGGCAGATCGATTCAGTGCCAACTTCACCCCCCTCTCACCTCCTAAAGGGCCCATCTCAATACCGAAAGACTGCCAAATTCTGGTAATGACAGCCACAAAGGTAAAAGCTGCACTCTTCAAAGCTAAGAATACAGCATCCATGGGACCAGATGACATCCCGGGGTGTGTACTACATAAACTACAAAATGAACTGGCACCTCACCTAAGTGTCATGTTTAATCATAAAAGCCTCACCTCAGGCTTTGTGCCCACTGAGTGGTTTACAGCTACAGTCATCCCATTCCACAAAGGGGGATCCACCTTGGATCCTGGGAACTACCGCCCCATCAGTCTGACGTGCCTGATTTGCAAGGCCATGGAACTTATAAACAAAGACATTGGCAACCGTCAAACACTGGACCTCACCCAGTTTGGGTTCATGAAGGGCCGATCTTGTCTCCTAAACCTGACTGACTTCTTTGAATCAGTCTCCAGAGCTGTTAAAGAGGGTAAGGCTGTCCACACAGCTTATCAGTACCTCGCCAAGGCCTTTGACACCACCCCCCCACTCTGGAATCATAGCTAAACTTACTAAGCTGGGCGGTAATCCCTACGTCACTCGATGGGTTGCCAACTGGCTTACTGACAGAACCCACACTGTAAAAGTAGCAGACTCCAAATACAGCTCCAGACAAGTGAAGTACCTCAGGGTTCAGTCCTGGGACCAGTCTTGTTTGGCATCTACTTCTCTGAAGTACAGATGACTGCAAACTGGGAGCTATTATTGAATCCCCAAATGATGTGGATATTCTACAAAAGGGCCTTAAAGAAACAGATGCTTGGTACCAGAGCCATGGGCTTAAGCTCAATAGCAAGAAATGTATAGTTATCCCCTTTGGGAAAACATGTACCCGTGAATTACCACATAGGTGGCAGTACACTAAACACCGAAAGTGTGATAAGAGACTTAGAGACACAGGAGGAGAGTGGTCTCACCTTCGATAACCACATTGCCACAACAGTCAGGAAATCCTTTTATGTGGCACACCTCATCACTAAGGGCTTTTCATCCAGAAAAAAAGGAGGTCATTGTCCCACTGTACTCATCCCTCATTAGACCCATTATATAATGCAATGCCCCATTTGGTATGTACCTCTCAAGACATCTGCAACAACTGGAAAGGCGCAGAAATACCTCACTAAAAGAATCACAGGTCTAAATCAGATGCCCTATGCTGACAGTCTAAAAAAAACTCCAGCTATACTCTGTCGCATATCGTCTACTCAGAGGCGATCTCTGCTTAACATACAAGGCCATGTCAAACCCAGAGCTGCTGGACATGCTACACTTAAAGAAATCCCAATCCCTCAGAGCCACACGCTCCAGGGATCTAAACTTTACCATCACAAAGAACAAAGCATGCTGGAGGGATAGGTTCCTGACCCATAGACTCCCCAGACTCTGGAACAGACTGCCCATACATGTCAAGCAGAGCGCCTCTTTGGCCCTCTTCAAAAGGAACCTTAATGACTGGAAGGGAGATAGGAAATTCACCCCGGGGATCACGTCAGTCGCCCTGCTAGACAGGGGTCCAGGGAGGTAAATATTGTGGGAAGAAATAGCCAGGTAATTGTTATGGCTAGGCTTGTATAGGCCCTAGGGCTGATAGCTTAGTACCAACCTATGAACCTATACCACCTCTTCTGGACCTCAGAAACCTGGGCACAATCCTGTTTAAAGAAGTCCATCATTCTGGAGTCTCCTCAAAGAAAATTTCTCAAAAGGAGTGTCAGAACTTGTAGACTCCATTTCCTCAGACCCACAGTCTAAAGGAAAGGGAATCGGAGATGAAAATGAAAAGGGATTCCACATCTGAATCCACTTCCTCTTCAAAGGAATCCTGTTCCCTAGGTCTTCTGAGAGGCGTAGAGGACCAAGTGGGAGCTGAAACAGAAATTCCATGAGGAGGTTTCAAAGCCATTAAGGCATTAAACGACCTCTGAGCAAAGGTCTGCCACTCACTCTGTGGGTCTTTAGGAACTGAAGAAACATGCTTAGCTGTTAGCTTTTTCTTCAAAGGAACTTCTGCCTTATAGAATTTGGAAGGCTCAGACCCTGTACGGCATTCAGTAATTGTAGTCAGGACTTCCTCTCTAACAAAAACCTGAGGAACACCCGTAGGCCCCTCAGAAATAATCATCCGCAGTTCCCCCTAAAAGTCTGAAACGGACGTCTGAAAGGCTGGATCCATGCCAGCCTCTGAAACAGTCATGGCAGAGGAATCCACCAGTAGAGCCAGGCAATCCTCTGGGCTTTCACTTGCCTCAGGAGAGCTGTCTGGCTGAGGTGGCACAGCAGAATAATCAGACCTAGATTTGTTGGCCTTCTTCACGGATAGCTGACCCTCAGCGTGGGAAGCTCCTTCCATCGTGCCTTTCACTAAAAGCTTAAAACATTGGTTCTCCAAAAACAAGGCCAAAGAGCAAAGCTCACTAAGGAGAGGCCTGACAAATGGAACAGGACATATGGTCATGGGAAGCACAGAGACAAAATAAGCACTGCTCGTGACGATCTTTATGGGGAATTTGTTTTCCATAATGGTATTTACCTTCCTGGATGACATGAAACCCTACAAGCAACAATCAAAAAGAAGAAAAAAGATAAGACCAAAAAAACCCCAAAGGGGCACTTATCTGAGACTGCTTGGTGCACCAGCAATGGAACAAGCATTCAGAAAGACTATCAAGAGATGATGTTCAGACTGGCGGCAAAGAAGTTCTGAGGATAGTATATTTGGACATCACTTTTATGCCCTATGCTATGCGAGGAGCATACATGTGATGTGAAGGATATCTCAGAGCAACCTAAAGGCTTTGGTATACTGGCCGGACTTCAGACCCCCTTGGCAGAGGATCACTATTGTAATGAATGCTACAGCAATGAAATGGAAGGACATCTACTGTTGCCAGGCCAAAGGGGATCACCCATTCACCCAACACAATCTTTGGAGAGTACTCCTAGACCTCATGCAGAACCCTGTGTATCAGTGGAAAGGCATGGGAATGAGAAGGCATCTGTCTTCCAGGCCTGTTTGCATGAATCCTGCAACAATTTCTTTAACTGTCTGTTTTGAAAGGAGCCAAACAGATCTATTTGAGAAGTTATCCACTACTGGACCAATTCCTTGTAGACCTTTGGGTGTAATTTTCATTTGTGTGAGTCTGTCATGGTCCTGCTCAGTTGCAAAATTTCTCTGTCATAATGTATGCCATCTGAAGAGCTGGACTGATCCGAGTTGCTACCTCCCAGGCAATCACAGTATGTCTACAAAGGGAATAAGATTAGGTACACCCTTGTTTATGTAACGTTCCCTTTTCTGACCTCCCTGACTGTACACTCCCTATCTCCTTCATTTACCTGATCTCCCTGACTTCATTTACCTAATCTCCCTGACTGCATTTTCCTCTTAATCTCCCAGGCTAGACAGAGCAAGTGGTAACAATGTGCCAGACATACCACTGAATTAAGGTTTTGGTTAAAGCAGGGAATTCATTTTGGCCTGCATCACCTCTTAGCTATATGAGCTGGCTTCTACTACTAAACTTTAAATACACGAGGAATACAATGTAGCTGCTCATTATCCTTTCCCAGTTAAGTCCTTACTTGACAAGGCTCACTGTTTAGAATTGCAAGTAGTACCAAGTGCCAGTAGAGACCTTAAATAGTGTCTGATATAGTACTAAATGCATGCAAGAGACAACTGCATTACTTACCTTCCACAACATTCCATCTGGAAAGAATTTCTAGCTTCCATCCTCAGTTTCAATACTCTTTACCTTCTTTTTCCCCCCATAATAGACTTCTGGTCTAGCACCCACTGATTTCCTTCCTGCTGATCTCAATATCCTTCCAAACCTCTCTCCCCTTCCTAAACTTTCACTAGCTTACCATACCCCCTCCCCTCTCTGTGGTAATAGACTTGCCCTATAACATTCACTACACTTGTCTTTCCTTGGGACAGGACTGGGCAGCTTATAAAACTCAAAGGGGAATGCTTTCATAGTTTAGCTGGTGAAACAGCAGCTTTTATTTTCTCCTAGTTGTCCTTTTCCACTGCTTAGAGAAGAAGAATAGTAGTAAAGGCAGAAGATAAACATTCCCAGATTTTTGTTTCACTCTAAACAAAGGGGGAGAGGAGCCTGAACCACTCAGCCACACTATGTATGGCTTTGATCCCCACCCCAATCCCATATCACTAAAAATTATACCTAAACATTACTTTCTACAATCCTCATTATCACCTTGCACTCAGTCATAAATATTTACCTCACATCAATTAGTTACTGTTATAGGCAATAACTGAATAATTCATCCTACAGTCATCAACACCACCTTATAGCCAATCATACATCAAACCCATATCCAACTATATTGTAACCAAAATCAGCTCTCCTTAATTTAGGAAAGCACACTTAACATCCTCAGGTACTCTTCTATAAGTGGAATTACTTTAATATCTGACAGAATCATTACACTAGTAGTAGTTACTTTGTCCAACTATATCAAGGCACTGTCAGACATATAACCCCCACACCAAGAAACATATAGTAAGTTTAATAACTACTATATCTAACTCACTGGGGAGCTTTCTTCAACTTTTCCACTTCCCATCTTCCTGACAAACTACTATAATCGCTCTCTTATGATCATAAGAGAATACTAGACTAATGACCCAACAGGGTCTTTTTAAAACTAGTTATGCTTCTCAGAAATATTAGAAAGGCAGTGCTCCACTATATTATGCGGGGGTGGGGGGAGTACATATAAACATGGGCACGAATATTTAAGAATTTACAGGGTTCCTGTCTTTGACAGAGGCACACAGTGTTAGCCCAGGGGTAAGTCTACAATTCTCTTCCACTGATCCAAGTTTTGCTTGAATAAATAGCAGGAAGTACAGTTGTGTACACTTACCATAAATGTAGATGTTCGAGTGTATTCACTGTTGCAGTCATCACATTTGGGTTATCTGCCTGAATACCAGAGTCTTCGGATTTCTGCGTCGGATGCTGTCTTTTTCCATGATGTCAGGTCGTCAGGGGGTATAAAACATGCAGCTGACACCATTACATCAGTTTTTCTTGCCCCAGATGTCAGGTGCCCCTACAATAGGAAGCAATTATATGGTAAGGTACACCCCCCCCATCAAAAAGCAAATACACCAGAAAAATAAATATATCAAACAAGAAGGAAAGGTAGAGCCAAGAGAAGTCAGGGGGCTGGAGGGAGGGTAACCAGGACTGCAACAGTGAATACACTCGAACATCTACATTTATGGTAATTGTACACATCTGTAATATGCTCTTCATGTTTCACTGTTGCAGTCATCACATTTGGGTTGATTCCCAAAGCTAAGGAAGGGAGGAGGAAGTTAAACAGCATTAGGGCCAGCTATTAAGCCCTGCAAGACTGCAGTGGCAAATCCAGCTCTGGATTTAGAAAAGATAGGCATGTGGTAATGCTTCTTGGTGAAGGTATGTACAGAGCTCCAGGTAGCAGCTACTAGGATGTCACTGGTAGGGACACCTCTGAGAAAAGCCACAGAGGTAGATGCAGCCCTGGTGGAATGTGATCTAATCCCATTGTGGGGTAGGTTTTCCTTGGTACTTGTAGCAGAAATGAATGCAATGGGCTATCCATTTGGAAGTGGTTTGCTTTGAAATGGCCTTCCCCTTTGCCCCTGCAGCAAAGCCAACTAGCAGCTGTTCAAATTTCTGAGAGGCTTAGTCCTGTCCAAGTAAAATCTAAGTTGTCTGTGCACGTCCAGAGAATGCAGTATTCATTCACCTTTGTTTTGTGGATTAGGGAAAAAAGTAGGCAAATGAATGGATTGATTTAGGGCAACACTAGACACCACCTTGGGCATAAAAGAAGGATTAGTCTTGGGAAAACCCTGTCCGCATGGAAGATAATGAAGGGTTCCACTGCCATGAGGGCCTGTAATTCAGACACTCTTTTTGCGGAAGTGACGGCTAGAAGGAAGGCTGTTTTCCAAGAAAGGAATTTCAACTCTGCTGTTGCAGCTGGCTCAAAAGGGGGGAATGAACTTTTCCAATACAAAGTTAAGGTCCCAGGCTGGAGTGGGAGCCTTAAATTTTGGCCCCTCTAAGGAATTGTTTTAGCAAGGGGTGAGAGAAGAGGGGTGGCTCAGTATTACAATGAGCTGAAATGGCAGAGGCATGAATTTTAATTGACGAGAAGGATAGGCCCTTGTGGAGCATTTCTGTTAAGTACTGTAGAATATAAGGTAAGATGGGAACTGTGCCCATTCCCTGAGCCTGGCTCCAGGAACAGTATCTTTTCCACTTTTTTCCCCACAGCATAGGATTTTCTAGTACTAGGCTTCCTTGCCTCCAGAATGACATCCAGCACCTGCTTACTTAGGGATGCTAGAGGAGAGCTCAATGAATTAGCCAGGCTGCAAGGTTCAGGGTTTGAAGCTGAGGGTGCAGAATCTGGCCCGCCTGCTGGGACAGCAGGGAAGGGGTCTGAGACAGGTGCCATTGTTGCAGCAGTGTCATACTGCGCAAGAAGGGATACCAGTGCTGGCGTGGCCAGTCTGGTGCAATCAGTATTGTCCTTGGCTTGTCCTGTTTGATCTTTAGTAGAACCTTCGAGAGAAGGGGCAGAGGGGGGAAGGCATAAACCGAGAGGCTTTCCCAGGTAAAGGACAGGGCAGCCACATTCCAAGCTTGACTGTGGGGAGTTCTTGTGCAGAATTTGTTCAATTGGTAGTTCTGAGGGGAGGCAAACAGGTCTACCTCTGGAGTTTCCCATTTGTTCCTCAAGAGGTTGAATATTTTGGGTTCTAGTTTCCATTCGTGTGGGTCCATGAGATTTCTGCTTAAGTCAGCTGACAGTGAATTTAGTTTGCCTGGCAGGAATTGAGCTTGTAGATGTACTTGGTAGCTCAAGGCTGTGTTCCATAGAGCCATGGCTCGTCTGCAGACAGGGTACAAGTGGGTTCCCTCTGCTTATGTACCACATAACTGTGGTGTTGTCAGTCTTTACCAATAGTTGCTCTGGAAGAATACGGTCTTTGAAGGCTGTCAGAGCATTCTGTACAGCTAAAATTTATTTTTGATTGACATGCAGGTGCATATGTCTCGGGTTCCATTTGCCCTGAATGCACTGCCCTGCCATGTGAGCCCCCCCATGCATAGTCTGATGCGTCTGTTGTTAGGGTTTGGGCATCAGGGGATAGAGTGAAAGGGAGTCCCTTGTTGTGGTAGCAGGCCTCTGCCCACCAAAGGAACTCTGTCTTAATACAAGGAATAATAGAAATCATTGTTTCCAGGTTCTGAGAATGTTAACACTATAGGCATTTTAGATACCATTGTAGTTTCCTCATATGCAGTCTTGCATATGGAATTAGTAGAATGCAGGAGGCCATGAACCCCCAAAAGGCTTGCAGTATTTGCCTTGCAGATAGCAGGGTTTTTGTAGCCATTAGTTTGAAGTAAGTTATCAAATGAATTTGTTTCTCTGGCATGAAGAAAGCCATCTGGGAAGTTGTATTCAAGCTTGCTCCCAGGAATATATTTTGACAGGGTACCAGATGTGATTTATTTTCGTTTATGGTGTACCCCTGACAAGTTAGCACCTTTTGTACAAATGACAGATGATTTAAAAGTATGTCCTGGCTTTCTGCCTGAATTAGACAATCGTCCAGGTATGGATATATCTGAATATTTCTTTGCCTGCAAAATGCAACGACTGGAGCTAGGCACTTTGTGAATACCCTGGGTGCAGTAGATAAGCCAAAGGGCAGTGCAGAGAACTGATAGTGCAAGTAGCCTGCTTTGAAGCGTAGGTATCTTCTGCAAGATTCCCTGATTGGGATATGCAGGTAGGCTTCCTTTAAATCGAGTGTTGCCAACCACGCATCTTTGCCTAGCATAGGAAGCAACTGGTGAAGAGTTAGCATCTTGAATTTTGAAATCACCAAAAAGGTGTTTAAGATAGACAGGTCCAGGATAGGATGCCATGAGTTGTCTTTTCTGGGTACCAGAAAGAGTCTTGAGTAAAAACCTTGTCCCTTTTCCTCTTCTGGTACAGTCTGAATAGCCTTTATGCTTAAGAGAGAGTACTTGCTTTTGAGCCTCTGCTCACTGACTTGGGGGTAGATCTGGCCAACCGTTTGGGGTTGGTAACGTCTGGAATTGAAATCTGTATCCTTGGGAAACTATATTTAAAACCCATTTGTCCTGGGTAATGAGTTCCCATTTTTTTGCCTGCAGAGCAATCTTTCCCCCTAACGGAGCAGTCAGTTGAGAAGTGCTAGGAAGTTTTAAAGTTAAGTCATTGAGACAATTTACCATAGTTGGGAGTCTTACTACTCCCTGATTTGGAAGTGGGAGCCCCCCACTGCTTAGTCCTGTGCGTACCCTGGGACTGAAGCCTGGGTGTTCAGCTGGATCTGGGTTTGGACTGAGAAGGCTTGGAAGAGGCATGAAAGGACCAATTCTTAGAGGGCCAATGCCTACTAAATCTTGGAGGCTGTACTTGCAGGAAAATCTTTAACAGCTTGCATAGATTTAGCTTTTTCCTCCACCTTTTTAAGAACTACTTCTGCTTTGTTGCCAAACAGGCGGTTCTGATTTAAGGGAGCATCCAATAATTTAGCTTTAACATGATCTGGCAAGGATTGCTCCTTACGCCAAGCACGCCTTCTAAGTACAGAACCAGTGATAGCAGCCCAGCAAGACGCCTCTAGTGAATCAAAACCACATTGCAAAGTATGTTTTCCAACCTGTTCAGCAGAATGCATTAAATCCTGTAAATCCTTATTTTCGGCACAATCAGGAATCAACATCATTTTCTGTTTAAGCAGTCCAATAATATGCTGCTGAGGCCCTAATGGCCAAGGTTGCAAAAGTGTATACCTTCTTATCCCATCTATCCAGTGCCCTGGAGTCTCTATCAGAGGGGGTAGGATTTTTGGAAGTAGTAGCCTTAATGCCCTTGGGTCCCTGTGAAATGGTCTCAGGATACGCAGTGGGATTTTTAAAAAGGAACTTGAGTCAGGAACCCTGTAATATCTATCAGGTTTTCTGGGAGCAGGAGGTAGAGAGTCAAGGGCCAAGCTAGATACTGAAAAGGCATCATCCACAACGTCCAGTACAGGAGGGATAGCTAAAGGCCTGTGCTGGGGCAGGAGTAAGAAATCCCTAAGCCTCTTTTTGAATCAGAGTAATCCTGGCTTTCCCAACAAAAATGCTCCCTAAGAGTATGCAAGGTTTCACCAAAAGAGAAATCCTCGGGGGTGGGGGGTGGGGGGGTGTAGGCAGAGGGAATAGAGTCCTCTGCATCAGAATCCTCATAGGTCGATAAGGATAAATCCTGGTCATCAGAGGAAACAGAAATTTCAGAATCCTGGTCAGAAGTATCATAAGCAAATTCAGTCCTCTGTGTCTCAGAGGGGGAAGGTTGGCTTCCCCTGATTAAAGTAATAAGGTCTTCAGCCATTCTTATCATTTATTTTTTAGGCATAGAGGCCTGACCATGCGGTCTGGGTGTCAGTTTTCTAGTCATGGTTTGAGATTTAGGCCTTGAAGAAGAAGATGGTGTCGGTTTAATATGCAAGTCAGTAGGCCTAAATACACCCTCAGAAACCGGTGCCTGCACAGTGACTCCGGACCCATCCAAGGTAGAGACATCTGCAGGTCCATGGTTGAAGCATCTCCCGGCATATCAGACTCCGAATGGGTCTCGGTAGAGGCCTGCGAATCTGAAGTAGCGGGTATCAGGGGGCTGCAAAAGCGCTTCACTGAGTACCGGTGAACTGGCGACTGGCTTAGGAGAAGCATCGTTGGCAGCTTTGGACCTAGACAGCCTGTCTCTATCTTTATCTTTGCGTTTTTTCAGAATGTCAGTAGTCGAATGGCTTATCAAAGACATATCTGGATAATTAAACCAAGCACCAAAACATTTTTGAAGCATAAATATGCTGACGATGAATAGTTCATTGCTTAAATAAGGCACAAAACCGACAACGAGGTACGTCGTGGTCAGGGCCTAGGCAAGGAATACAGTATGAATGGAAATCTTTATGAGGTATTTGCTTTCCACAAGAAATACAATTATTGACTTTTACTGACATCGGTTTAGAGCAAGAAAAAGTTTCCCCAACGGGGTACTTAGCTTTAGTTGAAGACTTCGGTTCTGAAACTCGAAAATGAAAATTTCAGGAGTCTGCCGACTAGCACTTGCGAACTACTTCTGCTTCGGGTACCGCACGGCAAGAAAGACTGATGTAATGGCATCGGCTGCATGCTTTATACCCCTGACTACCTGACGTCATGGAAGATGAGACAGCAACCGATGCAGGGCCCGAGACTTTGATAATCAGGCCGATTGAGGGCTACTGCAAGCAGATAACCCAAATGTGATGACTTCAACAGTGAAACACGAAGAACATCTGTCAATGTGTGTCCCCAAGTCCCTAACAACTGGTTCGATTCTTAGGGATGTGTTGTCAATATAACAGTTACAAGGGATGGAAGACTTCCTAAAATATACTATTATGCATTTCTTAGCATATAGATTTAGTCCATGGCTCTGACACAAATTATCTGAATGTGTCAGGCCTTCATAGAGAACATTACTGTGGTGGAGGATTCTAGGACTGCTCATAATTTGCAATCTTCTGCAAATCTGATCAGACAGAGCCTTAACTTCAGAAAAGTAGATGCCAAAAAATAGCAGTCTTAGGACTAACCCCTGAGGGACTCTGCTTATGACTGGCCTCTTTGTATAGGTGGACTTCACAATTCCTGGGTTCTATCTGTTAGCCAGTGGGCTATCCACTGGGTGGCATAAGAGTTTACACCCAACCACCTGAGTTTGTCAACAATACTCGAGAGGAATGTTGTGCAAAATGCTTTGGCCTAGTCAAGCTAGGCAGTGTGAGCCATTATCCCCTCATCCATTGCTTTGGTGACCTTCTCAAAGAAGCCCACCAGGTTGAGTAGGCATGACTTGCCCTTCATGAAACCAAACTGGGCTTGGTACAGTGCCTGGAGGCTTCCTATTTCATTTATCATTTCCATGATAACTTTTATCATGGCTTTTCATGAGGCTAGTGAGACTTATGGGTCTGTAGTTTCCAGGCTACGTAGGTGGCTCGCCTTTGAGCAGAGGGAAGAAAGTTACTGTTCTCCATTCATGAGGCATGGAGCCTGTTTGGAGGCTATGGTTAAAAAGGGATTCCAGAGGTCATGAGGAGTCATATTTCATGCTGTTTAGAAGGCTCTTATTATAGTCCAGGGAGGTATGTCACAGATCATTTATTTCCATATAGACTACAACTGGATCACACTGGTAATTGTGGTTCAATCATGTGTGTGTGTGTGTGTGTGTGTGTGTGTGTGTGTGTGATCCGAAAGATCCTTGCCCCTGAGAGCCCATCTTTAACCTTCTCCCTGCTCAGCCTGGCAAGCTGGGCATCAGTATGCCTCACAACAGTCTCTCTCATAATCAAAATGTTGGATTGTATGGTAGTCTGCCTTATGGGATTACAGACACTGAGTTGAAGCTGAATGTGTTATGGTGGGCATTAAAAGTGTGTTTTTGAGTTTGCTGAGGGAATTTACTTTAAGAACTGTGTCTTGGAGGCCTTTCAGATTTTGGACTAGGTAGATTACCCAAGAGCCTCAGCATATGTAGGTCTATATGCGTGTCTTGTAGTGTGGGTTTCTGACAACCTGTTTGGTATTTATAGTAGGTGTACTTGAGAGCTTTGCCTCCAGAGGCAGGGTATCTCTCTCACATACTGTATTACACTGTTTAAGGATAGAGTTTCTTTCAGAAATCATGAGACAGTTGCACCATTGTGTCAAGATTCATTTCTATCAGGCTGTCTGCAGAGACAGTAGAAAAGTGCTGATCCATGGTTTCAGGTATAAGTACAGTGGGTATCAAAGGATTTATGCTCCTATTTGTGCCACCAATGTGAGGGAGAACAGATTTGCTAGCATGCTAGTTGGTTAAGTAGTACAAACAAATTTTAATTTCATGGAGTGGTACCACTCTTCATGCAAACCTTGTGCTTAGGAAATTTTAGAGGTAGTTTTTTTATAGTGAAATTGCACTTCTAAGCACCTGCATTTTTGCAGGGCACTGCTAACCACCACTGCATGAGGAGCGTCACTCAAGCATAATGACTTCACAAAGGCAAACAAAACCAACAAGCTAGCCCTCTAGCCAATAGCAATACACACACTAAGGTCTCAAAACAGTGATTTCCAATTCACAAGAAACCTGGCTGCCCTCTCCTGCCACTGGAGTGTAGACTGAAAGACTTTTTTTAATCACCTTTGATACAGGCAAACATACATACATACATTTAAAAGTAATCAAACTACATTAACAAGTTCACATTTAGAAACATTATACATCACATATATTGTTATATATTCTACAGTCTAAGCAACATTCCACAAAATATTTAATTCCTGCCTTCCCTTACACCTAATTCCTCCTCCAAAGCATTTTCTGTGTGTATTGTTTCCACGATTTACATTTTTTTCTTTGTAATTTATTCCTACTCTTTTCTAAAGATCCCACTTTGTGTTTTTTTATTTATGTTACAATACTCACTACTTCCATAGCCAGCCTTAGGCAAAGGCCAAACTAGGCGGTCACCTAGGGCGCCGCTTTAGTAGGGGCACTTTTCTAGTATTTATTTGGTGTAGGTAGACCAGGATGGGGGCACTGGGTGGTGTGGTGAGGGGTGCCGTGTCACCCTTTTGCCTAGGGCACCAGTTGACCTAAGGCCGCTCCTGACTACTTCAAATACAGTTGGTTTAGATTTTGATTTCCATTTTCTGGTAATTGCTTTTTTTTGCAACCAACAGAATTAAACTTAGCAAGGCCTTACTATGTCTAGGTAATCCAGATCCTGTATCTCAGCTAAAAAAATAACTTCCTTACTTACATTCATTTGCTCACCCAGTATTCCTGACAGAGCACTCTGTAGGGAATTTTTCAAGTCTGCCAGTTCATTACACTCCCAAAACATATGTTCCAAGTTACCTCTTTCTTCCGCATTACCTGTCCAGACTTCTTAATGCAAAAATGTTGTCTGGGGCTCTCAAAATGCAGATAATAACCACAGTACAATTATAAAACCAAGCAGAAACTCAGAGTAAACAGCTGTGCAAGTAATCCAAGGAATTAAAATTAAAAAAGACAGAGGGACATAGCAAATAATGAAAATATTAAAGGAACACTAGAAATTTACATGATAAAGTACAATTCAGAAGTGTGGAGTAAATAGACCTGGATGAATCTGGTTTCAGCAGAAAACAGTCACATGCAGTGGTAAAAGCAATAATCCCTACATGAAGTGTAAGTACAAAAACTCTAAGAAATGCATAAATATAACAGCAACTCTTATATGCAGCAATACAATGCAAATTAGCACTTTAAATACTTAGCTAGCAGTGGATGGATAAGGATTCAGCAAAAATCCTATGCAATTAATGGTGTTAAAATGAATAACTTCCACCCAGTGCCAAAGGTACAGCTGTGTACACTTACCATAAATGTACTTGTTAGAGTGTATTCACTGTTGCAGTCATCACACTTGGGTTATCTGCCTGCAGGTAGCCCTCAGTCGGCCTGAATACCAGAGTCTTGGGATTTCTGCGTCGGATGCTATCGCCTCTTCCATGACGTCAGGGTTATAAAACATGCAGCCGATGCCATTACATCAGTTTTTCTTGCCCCAGATGTCAGGAGCCCCCAAAATAGGAAGCTATTACATGGCGTGGAACACCTCCAGTAAAAGTAAATACCCCTGCCATAAAAGATGGCCATAAGGAGGATATGTAGAAAGGATAGAGAAAGCCAAGGGGCTGGAGGGAGGGAAACCAGGACTGCAACAGTGAATACACTCAAACATCTACATTTATGCTAAGTGTACACAACTGTACTATGTTCTTCGTGTTTCACTGTTGCAGTCATCACACTTGGGATGATTCCCAAAGCTGAGGAAGGGTGGATGCAGTCAAGAAGTGCTAGGGCTGGCTAGCAGGCCTTGTAAGACTGCTGTAGCAAATCCAGCTCTGGATTTAGAAAAAAATAGGTAAGTGGTAATGTTTGGTGAATGTGTACAGAACTCCAGGTTGTAGCTTCCAGGATGTCCCTGGTAGGGACTCCCTTGAGAAATGCTGTAGAGGTTGAAGTATCTCTAGTGGAATGAGTTCTGATCCCCTGAGGGGTAGGTTTTCCATGGTGCTTGTAGCAGAAATGGAAGCAGTGTGCTATCCATTTGGAAATGGTTTGCTTCGAAATGGCTTTGCCCTCTGCCCATGTAGCAAAGCTGACTAGTGGCTGGTCAGATTTTGACAACCTGTTTGGTATTTATAGTAGGTGTACTTGAGAGCTTTGCCTCCAGAGGCAGGGTATCTCTCTCACATACTGTATTACATTGTTTAAGGATAGAGTGTCTTTCAGAAATCATGAGACAGTTGCACCATTGTCTCAAGATTCATTTCTATCAGGCTGTCTGCAGAGACAGTAGAAAAGTGCTGATCCATGGTTTCAGGTATAAGTACAGTGGGTATCAAAGGATTTATGCTCCTATTTGTGCCACCAATGTTAGGGAGAACAGATTTGCTAGCATGCTAGTTGGTTAAGTAGTACAAACAAATTTTAATTTCATGGAGTGGTACCACTCTTCATGCAAACCTTGTGCTTAGGAAATTTTAGAGGTAGTTTTTTTATAGTGAAATTGCACTTCTAAGCACCTGCATTTATGCAGGGCACTGCTAACCACCACTGCATGAGGAGCGTCACTCAAGCATAATGACTTCACAAAGGCAAACAAAACCAACAAGCTAGCCCTCTAGCCAATAGCAATACACACACTAAGGTCTCAAAACAGTGATTTCCAATTCACAAGAAAACTGGCTGCCCTCTCCTGCCACTGGAGTGTAGACTGAAAGACTTTTTTTAATCACCTTTGATACAGGCAAACATACATACTTACATTTAAAAGTAATCAAACTACATTAACAAGTTCACATTTAGAAACATTATACATCACATATATTGTTATATATTCTACAGTCTAAGCAACATTCCACAAAATATTTAATTCCTGCCTTCCCTTACACCTAATTCCTCCTCCAAAACATTTTCTGTGTGTATTGTTTCCACGATTTACATTTTTTTCTTTGTAATTTATTCCTACTCTTTTCTAAAGATCCCACTTTGTGTTTTTTTATTTATGTTACAATACTCACTACTTCCATAGCCAGCCTTAGGCAAAGGCCAAACTAGGCGGTCACCTAGGGCGCCGCTTTAGTAGGGGCACTTTTCTAGTATTTATTTGGTGTAGGTAGACCAGGATGGGGGCACTGGGTGGTGTGGTGAGGGGTGCCGTGTCGCCCTTTTGCCTAGGGCACCAGTTGACCTAAGAACGCTCCTGACTACTTCAAATACAGTTGGTTTAGATTTTGATTTCCATTTTCTGGTAATTGCTTTTTTTTGCAACCAACAGAATTAAACTTAGCAAGGCCTTACTATGTCTAGGTAATCCAGATCCTGTATCTCAGCTAAAAAAATAACTTCCTTAGTTACATTCATTTGCTCACCCAGTATTCCTGACAGAGCACTCTGTAGGGAATTTTTCAAGTCTGCCAGTTCATTACACTCCCAAAACATATGTTCCAAGCTACCTCTTTCTTCCGCATTACCTGTCCAGACTTCTTAATGCAAAAATGTTGTCTGGGGCTCTCAAAATGCAGATAATAACCACAGTACAATTATAAAACCAAGCAGGAACTCAGAGTAAACAGCTGTGCAAGTAATCCAAGGAATTAAAATTAAAAAAGACAGAGGGACATAGCAAATAATGAAAATATTAAAGGAACACTAGAAATTTACATGATAAAGTACAATTCAGAAGTGTGGAGTAAATAGACCTGGATGGATCTGGTTTCAGCAGAAAACAG
This sequence comes from Protopterus annectens, assembly GCF_019279795.1. Classification (NCBI taxonomy): domain Eukaryota; kingdom Metazoa; phylum Chordata; order Ceratodontiformes; family Protopteridae; genus Protopterus; species Protopterus annectens. Next base: position 502,236,566 of record NC_056732.1, on the reverse strand, counting down.
TCACATGCAGTGGTAAAAGCAATAATCCCTACATGAAGTTTAAGTACAAAAACTCTAAGAAATGCATAAATATAACAGCAGCTCTTGTATGCAGCAATACAATGCAAATTAGCACTTTAAATATTTAGCTAGCAGTGGATGGATAAGGATTCAGCAAAAATCCTATGCAATTAATGGTGTTAAAATGCATAACTTCCACCCAGTGCCAAAGGTACAGCTGTGTACACTTACCATAAATGTACTTGTTAGAGTGTATTCACTGTTGCAGTCATCACACTTGGGTTATCTGCCTGCAGGTAGCCCTCAGTCGGCCTGAATACCAGAGTCTTGGGATTTCTGCGTCGGATGCTGTCGCTTCTTCCATGACGTCAGGTCGTCAGGGTTATAAAACATGCAGCCGATGCCATTACATCAGTTTTTCTTGCCCCAGATGTCAGGAGCCCCCAAAATAGGAAGCTATTACATGGGGTGGAACACCTCCAGTAAAAAGTAAATACCCCTGCCATAAAAGATGGCCATAAGGAGGATATGTAGAAAGGATAGAGAAAGCCAGGGGGCTGGAGGGAGGGAAACCAGGACTGCAACAGTGAATACACTCGAACATCTACATTTATGATAAGTGTACACAACTGTACTATGTTCTTCGTGTTTCACTGTTGCAGTCATCACACTTGGGATGATTCCCAAAGCTGAGGAAGGGTGGATGCAGTCAAGAAGTGCTAGGGCTGGCTAGCAGGCCTTGTAAGACTGCTGTAGCAAATCCAGCTCTGGATTTAGAAAAAAATAGGTAAGTGGTAATGTTTGGTGAATGTGTACAGAACTCCAGGTTGTAGCTTCCAGGATGTCCCTGGTAGGGACTCCCTTGAGAAATGCTGTAGAGGTTGAAGTATCTCTAGTGGAATGAGTTCTGATCCCCTGAGGGGTAGGTTTTCCATGGTGCTTGTAGGAGAAATGGAAGCAGTGTGCTATCCATTTGGAAATGGTTTGCTTCGAAATGGCTTTGCCCTCTGCCCATGTAGCAAAGCTGACTAGTGGCTGGTCAGATTTTCTGAAAGGCTTATTCCTGTTAAGGTAGAACCTGAGCTGTCTGTGCAGGTCCAAGGAGTGCAGGATCCTTTCCCCTTAATTCTGAGGATTAGGGAAAAAGGTTGGCAAATGGATGGTTTAAAGCCACACTGGATACCACCTTGGGCATAAAGGATGGGTTAGTCCTGAGGGAAACCCTGTCAGCATGGAAAATAATGAAGGGCGCCACCGCCATTAGTGCCTGTAACTCAGAAACTCTTCTTGCTGAAGTAATAGCGAGACATAAGGCTGTTTTCCAAGAGAGGAATTTTAACTCTGCTGAAGCAGCAGGTTCAAAAGGGGGAAGTGTGAGCTTCTCCAGTACAAAGTTAAGGTCCCAGGCCGGGGTGGGAGCTCTCCTAGGGGCCTTAAATTGTTAGGTCCTCTCAGGAACTGTTTGATGAGAGGGTGAGAAAAGAGAGGTGGCTCAGTATTATAATGAGCTGAGATGGCAGAGACTTGAATCTTAATGGATAAGAAGGATAGGCCTCTGTGGAGCAGCTCTGCTAGGTAATCAAGGATTTGAGGTAAGGTGGGCACAGCTGTCTCCTTTCCTTGAGACTGACTCCAAGAACAATATCTTTTCCACTTTTTAGCATAGGATTTCCTAGTACTAGGCCTTCTGGTCACAAGGATAACGTCCAGTACCTGTTTGCTGAGGGATGCTGGTGGTGCATTCAGGGGATAAGCCGGGCTGCAAGGTTTAGGGCTTGCAGCTGTGGATGCAAAATCTGTCCCTCCTGCTGAGACAGCAGGGAAGGTGTCTGATGTAGGTGCCAGTATGGCACTGCTGTCAGACTGCGTAGGAGTGGGTACCAATGCTGGTGTGGCCAGTCTGGTGCAATAAGGATTGCCCTTGGCCTGTCCTGTTTGATCTTGAGTAGCACTTTTGAGAGGAGGGGCAGAGGAGGAAAGGCATAAATTGAGAGGTTTTCTCATGTAAAGGATAGGGCATCCACCTTCCAGGCTCTGCTGTGAGGGTTCCTGGTGCAAAATTTGCTCAACTGGTGGTTTTGGGGGGGAAGGCAAAAGGGTCCACCTCCGGTGTTCCCCACCTCTGGGTTAGAAGTTTGAATGAGTTGAGTTCCAGTTTCCACTCTTGAGGGTCCAGTAGATTTCAGCTCAAGTCATCTGCCAGTGAATTTAACTTGCCTGCCAGGAATTGAGCTTGTAGGTGCACTTGGTTGCTCAAGGCTGTGTTCCACAGGGCCATGGCTAACCTGCAGAGTGGGTAAGAATGAGTTCTCCCCTGCTTGTTTATGTACCACATAACTGTGGTGTTGTCTGTCTTTATCAGGAGCTGCCCTGGAAGGATAAGGTATTTGAAGGCTGTCAGAGCATTCTGTACAGCTAGCATCTCTTTTTGATTGATGTGCAGGGGAATTTGTTCTGGGCTCCATTTGCCTTGAATGCATTTGCCTGCCATTTGAGCCCCCCCATGCATAGTTTGATGCATCTGTTGTCAGGGTTTGGGCAGCGAGGGGTTGAGTGAAAGGAAGTCCCTTGTTGTGGTTGCATGCCTCTGCCCATCAAAGGAACTCTGCCCTTAGACAAGGTATGATAGGAATCACTGTTTCCAGGTCCTGAGAATGTTGACACCAGAGACTTTTTAAGTACCACTGAAGTTTCCTCATATGCAGTCTTGCATATGGAATTAGTAGAATGCATGAAGCCATGAACCCTAGGGGCTTGCAGTATTTTCCTTGCAGACAGCTGGGTTTTGGTGGCCATTAGTTTGAAATAGTTTGTCAAATGGACCTGCTTTTCTGGAGTGAGGAATGCCATCTGGGAAGTTGTGTTCAAGCTTGCTCCCAGGAATACAATTTGTTGGCTGGGCACCAGTTGTGATTTCTTTTTGCTGATGGTGTATCCCAGTGAAGTTAGAAGTCTTTTTACAAATGCCAGGTGCTGAAGTAGCAATTCCTGACTGTCTGCCTGAATCAGGCAATCGTCAAAGTATGGGTAAATTTGAATATTTCTCTGCCTGCAGTATGCAATGGCTGGAGCCAGGCACTTTGTGAATACTCTGGGCGCAGTAGAAAAGCCAAAGGGAAGTGCAGAGAACTGATAGTACATAGAGCCTGCCCTGAAACGTAGATATTTCCTGCAAGACTCCCTTATGGGGATGTGCAGATAATTAGAAGTTATGTACTCACCATAACGTTCCATCTGAGTAGGTGTATTCATTTGTCTGCAACCTGTGGGTTATGGATCCGATTTCGGATCCGAACCGGCATGGTTTACCACCTATGGATTCAAGCTCTCAGCTCCTCCCCTCACCCATAATGCCCTGCTCTACCCTCATGACCTCAGATCGAGTTTGCCAACAGCAAGAACACCCTGAAAAGGGTAACACATAATATGCAGGAAACTGAAAGGCCAGGGGGGATAGGAGGGCGGGATGGTTGCAGACAAATGAATACACCTACTCAGATGGAACGTTATGGTGAGTACATAACTTCTAAATCTGAAGTAGGAGATTCATTTGTCTGCAACCTGTGGGACAGAGTCCCCAGCTACCTGAATCTTGGGCGGCCATCATGGAAGGATATTCCGGAGCACCGCGGAGCCAAAGGATGCTCTACCCCTAGATGCAAGATCCAACTTGTAGTGGGAAATAAAAGTATGAGATGAAGCCCACGTGGCTGCTGCACAAATATCATCTAGAGGAATCCTAGCCTTAAAGGCTGCCGAGGTAGATACTGACCGGGTTGAATGGGCGTGTACACCCTCCGGTGCGGGCCTTCCTGAAGCTTGATAAGCCAATAAGATACATTGTGAAATCCAGCGAGACAGACAGACTTTAGAAATTGGCTTGCCCAAATTAAATTTAGCAAAGGAAATGAACAACTGGTCGGATTGCCTATGACCAGCCGTTCTGTTTAGATAAAATCTAAGTTGCCTGTGAACATCTAAGGAGTGAAGCTTGTATTCACCTTTGTTTTCATATTTAGGAAAGAAAACAGGGAGGTTAATGGATTGATTAATGTTTGTTTCAGAAGCTACTTTAGGAAGAAAGGACGGGTTGGTCCTGAGGTAAACACGGTCCGGATGAAAGACCAAGTAAGGAGGTTTAGCTGATAATGCTTGGAGCTCTGAAACTCTCTTGGCCGATGTAATGGCTACTAAAAAGGCAGTCTTGAAAGACAAGAATTTGAGATCTACCGTAGCCGCTGGTTCGAAGGGGGGGCGGTCAAGGCCTGGAGAACTAAGGAAAGGTCCCAGGGAGGAACCGCTTGTTTTACAGGGGGCCTGAGAAGGAAAGTACCTTTAAGGAAAATTTTACACAACTTGGCTGACATGAGTGGACTAGAGTCATGACCAATGTGATAATGTGAAATTGCCGCAAGTTGTACTTTGACTGTGGAACTGCTGGCACCATTGTTAAAAAGAGTGGTTAAGAAATCAAGCACTAAAGGGAGAGGAACTGTGAAGGGATTCAGGCCTTGCCGCTCCGCCCACAAAGAAAACCATTTCCACTTGCTGCGGTAGACTTTCCTAGTGGACGGTTTATGAGCTGCCATCAGGATCGCCTTAACAGGGGACGAAATACCGGGAGTCCTGATCAAGAGTGGAACTGTAGCAGCCAAGCGGTCAGCTTCAGGTTGTCCAGGTTCGGAGGAGATAGGCAGGATGGATGAGATATCAGATCCGGAATGGGATCTAGAATCCAAGGAGGATTCACCGAGTGAGACCTTAGGAAGGGGAACCAGATCTGCCGAGGCCAAAACGGAGCAATGAGAATCATTCTGCAACCCACCCGAGAGGCTTTCTGAAGAACTTGGAGCATCAGAGGCAAGGGTGGATAAGCATACAGAAGACCGGGTGGCCAAGCATGCACCAGAGCGTCTCTTGGGGAACCTCCTGGAGGAGGTATCAGAGCGAAAAAACTGTCGCACTTGGTGTTTGAGGGAGAGGCAAAAAGATTGCATGAAGGAGTTCCCCACCGTGCGAATATGCGTTCCGCTACTTGAAAATTGAGAGACCACTCGTAAGGGGTCAGAATGGTGCGACTGAGCTTGTCCGCCAGGATGTTGGACCGACCCGGAATGTGCGTTGCTATTAGAAAGCGGTTGGTGGAGATTGCCCATTCCCAAACTCTCATGGCTTCTCGACAAAGAGGGTAAGACCTCGTTCCCCCTTGCTTGTTGATATACCAGACAACCGACATGTTGTCTGATTGAATCGCAATTGTTCCCAAGGGAAGAAAGTCCTGAAGTGCTAGCAACGCTAAGAGCACTGCTCTCATCTCTAGAACGTTGATATGCAGTAAGGTCTCTGAATCGTTCCACATGCCTTGGACGGTCCGGCCCGCAAAATGCCCCCCCCCCACCCAAGGCGGGAGGCGTCCATGGTCACCGTGGCGAGAGGGGGAGAAGCACAAAATGGGCGGCCCCCGTGGAGATCTGGGGAGTGAAGCCACCACAGGAGGGACCGCTTGCAAGCCTTGCTGATCGCAATGGGATGATGCATAGGAAGAGCAAGGTATGACCACTGTACTAAGAGAGTCCACTGGAGGATGCGCATATTGAGCCTGGAGAGAGGAAGAAGTGCTATAGCAGACGCCATGGACCCTAGAGCCTTCAGGACCAACTCCGCCGGAACAGAACTTGAATGGAGAATGGCCCGCACCTGGAGCTGCAGATTTTGAACTCTGTCCGCAGTGAGGAAGGCTTTTAAACTCCTTGTGTCTAACCTGGCCCCTATAAAATCTAAGAGCTGTGTGGGCGCCAGGTTGGATTTCTTTGTATTTATAGTAATGCCCAGATTGGGAGCAAGATGGAGAAAGGAGTCTCGCGCCAATAGTAGTAGATGCCTTGTTGGGGCGTAAGGAGCCAGTCGTCCAGGTAGGGGAAGACCTGCACCCCCTGAAGCCTCAGGTGGGCCGCTACCACTGCTAATACTTTGGTGAACACCCTGGGGGCTGTGGTGAGACCAAAGGGAAGGACCCGGAACTGGTAGTGACTGGCTCCCAGCCGGAAGCGGAGGAACCTCCTGGAGCGCCTGTCCATTAGGATGTGGTAGTACGCATCTTTGAGGTCTATGGAACACATCCAGTGACTTTCTCTCAGAAGGGGGAGAATAGATTGTAGAGTGACCATTCGGAAATTTTCCTTGGGAACTACCAGGTTCAAGAGAGAAAGGTCTAAAATTGGTCTTAGATCCCCCGTCTTTTTTGGCACTAAAAAGAACCTGGAGTAGAACCCTGATCCGATCTGGTCTGGGGGGACGGGCTGGATGGCTCTTTTCTTTAGCAGATGGCCAATTTCTGCCAAAGCAGCCTCCCGTTGACCGGGTGGAACGTCTGGGAGGGACTTCAATTTTGGTAAGTGACGAAAAGGGATGCGGTATCCTCTGGATATGATCTGGAGAACCCAGCGGTCTGATGTTATGGACTCCCATGCCGCTAGGTGCCCGAACGCCCCGACTGCCTCCAGAGTGGAGCAGCCGTGCAACCCCTCAGGGTTGCTGCGCAGGCCGTTCAGAGAAGGGTTCGCTGGACCAAGTTCCTGGGAGCCCCTCTGCCTCTAGGGCGGCGTCCTCCCTGTCCTCCTCTGCCACGGAAGGACTGGTTGTCCGGAGCAGGCTGGGATTGCTGCGACTTCGGAACCACATCTTCTTCTGACCCTTTTGGTTCCTAGAATAGGGCCTCTGGGGTGCAGAGAAGCGGATTCGACGGCAGACAGTGTCTTCCGTCCTTCTCGCTCTGGGTCAAAGTGTCGCTAATGGTTTTGCCAAAGAGGGCAGAACCATCAAAGGGGCGTCGCAAATGACGCTTTGAAGGGCTCAGAGAAATCGCAATGACGGAGCCAGGCCTGACGTCTAGTGACTGGACCTGCCCTGCGGCTCTAGCGGCGCCTTCCGTAGCATGGGAGAGTAGCCGCATAGAGGTATTGGTAACTGATCTAAGAGTGGCCATGCGGGTGGAGTGCAGCACTTTGTCCTCCTCCGACATGGACTCAGGGGGAGATGCAGCGTATTCTTTAATGAGATCGCGCTGCATCCTAATAACGTGTGCCAGGTAGTTCAGCGCCCTTACCGAGAAGGTCGCTGAACTAAACATCCGCTTCCCCAAGCGGTCCATCATCTGGGACTCCTTGCTCGGGGGATGGACTGAGGGACTCTCCTGAGCAAGTTCCCTCTTGGTGGCCGCCGCCGTCAACATAGCATCTACCGGAGGCCCCTTACTCCAATGGGCACGGTCAGACGGTGGGCTGAGGATCCTGTCGGGCCTCTTAGGGATTGGCTCCACGGTGTCCGGTTCCTTCCACGCCCTGGTGGTAATGAGGTCCACCAGGGGGTCGGCAGGAGGGGACACCCAAGAGGTAGACGGGCCCGCTTCAAATGCCTCCAAGAACACGGACTCGTCCGAGGAAGACTTGGGGGCAGACCACCCCCCCCCTTATACGGAGCATTTCCATGATGTCTCCAAATGAGACATCCTCGAGGGGTGACCGTGGGGAGCCTTCCTCTTCCTCCAAATCCGTGTCTTCCGTGAGAGACTCGGGGGAGTCAATGTGCCTCCTTTTGCACGTATGCTTGCGAGGAACATCCTCTGGGGGGCTGTCAGAGGACTCCTCGCAAGCAGCAACCTGTTCCAGGGGAACAGCTTGGGGCACAGAAGCGGGCTGTCCCAAGGGCCGGATGGTGGAAGCCTGACCCAGTGCAGAGGGAGCACGGGACGGAGCCGAAACAAGTGCCGGGGGTCCGGAGACCCTCAACAGGGCCCTCTCCACTACATCAAAGGCCGAAGGGGAGCCGACCTCGACCAAAGGATCCGACAATCGGCTCCCCCTCGGATCCGAAGAGTGGATCGGAGCCGGCACCGAAGCGCTCGGATCCGAAGGGACAGTGCGCTCCGACACAGACGGCGCCGAAGGAGCACTGATCCCCCCGGATCCGAGGCTCGGATCCAGGCTCAGAGAGGTCGGATCCGATGCACTCGAGGGCAGGGTCGGATCCGAAGTACCAAGTACTATCGGTGCCGACCCACCCCCGGCTCCGAGGCTGCTCGGCTCCAACTGCTCCGAACCCGGGTAGCGGGTCGGAGAAGGAGCAATTGGCTTGAAAAAGGGGTGAGCTCCCCAGGGGGCAAGAGCACTCCCATCTGCATCTGGGCCTGGATGAACCTTCTCATCATCCGGTCCAGATCAGCATCCGATAGGCTGTACGTTGATCTCGACGAGGCTACCGAGGTAGGCCTTGAGTGCCTCCTCGATAGCCTCGACGGAGATCAGGTCTCCTCCTCCTCAGGTCCCGGTGAAAAACACACTGGAGACCGGAGCCGAGGAGGAGGAGATCCAGCCGACAAGGGAGCCGGGGGAGAAGCCCGCTTGGCTGGCGGAGCCGAAACAGAGGTCTCGGCCCGCCGCTTATGGTGCTTCTCCCTCTGGTCCCTTTTTCTAGCATCCCTCTCCTCCGAACCAGAAGCGGGAGGTTGAGTCCCAGGAGGAGGAGGGGGAGCCGGAGAGGGAATAACCACGGTGACGGTTACCCCCGAAGGAGCGGAGGTCGGAGCCGAGTCCGGCGGCAAAAGGCCCGCCAAAACAAGCTTGGACCTCCGCTCCTTCAATGCCCTGGGGTTGAACCCTGCACAAATGGAACATCCAGATGTGAGGTGTTCAACCCCCAGGCATCTAACACACCGAGTGTGGCCATCAGCTGGGGAAAGCTTATGGCCACACTCAGAGCATTTAGAGAAAATAGCCTTGGGCTGCTCAGACATCCCAAGCTAACAAATAAAAGTTACTATAACTAAGGTAAAGTAACTAAACAAAAATCACTCACAGGCCCAACACACACACTACGCTACCAGCGAGGGGAGGGATATAAATTTTAGATTAAACTCTAAAAAAAAGTAATAATACAAGAGGGAAACCTACACTTTCACACAAATTAACCAAAAATTTTACTAAATTTTACAATATAAACACTGAATCTATCACTTAGCTGGAGAGCTGGAAAAAACAATCTGGTCACCATGCACGGCAAACGAGATCTGAGGTCATGAGGGTAGAGCAGGGCATTATGGGTGAGGGGAGGAGCTGAGAGCTTGGATCCATAGCTGGTAAACCATGCCAGTTCGGATCCGATATCGGATCCATAACCCACAGGTTGCAGACAAATGAATCTCCTACTTCAGATGCTTCTTTTAAGTCTAGGGTGACTAACCAGGCATCCTTGGCTAGCACATGAAGAAGCTGTTGTAGTGTAAGCATTTTGAATTTTGGGACCACCAGAAAGGTGTTGAGAATTGATAGATCCAGGATAGGGTGCCAAGAGCTCTCTTTTCTGGGCACCAGAAACAGTTTGGAGTAGAAACCCTGCCCCCTTTGTTCTACTGGAACAGGTTGAACAGCCCTGACATGGAGAAGGGAAAGTACTTGCTTTTGAGCCTCTGCCCACTGATTTGGAGGAAGGTCTGGCAACCCGCGTGGGGTTGGCAGTGAGTGGAAGTAGAATCTGTATCCCTAGGATACAATGTTTAGAACCCATCGGTCCTGAGTAATGGACATCCAGTTTTTTGCATGAAGGGCAAGTTTTCCTCCTAGGGGTGCAAGTACTTGGGCATAGTTGGGAAGGATAATTGAAAAGTCATTGTGAACTTTTTCCATAAGGGGGTGGCTTACCACTCCCTGTTTTAAGGTGGGAACACTCCATTATTTAGATCTCTGCATACCCTGAGACTGTAGTCATGGTGGTCTGTTTCCCCTGGGTTTGGACTGAGAAGGCCTGGGAGGGACTGGAAAGGACCAGTTTTTTGCAGGCCAATGCCTACTGAATCGAGGTGGCTGCACCTGTAAGAAATCTTTGACAGTTTGCATAGATTAACTTTTTCTTCCATCTTTTTAAGAACAACTTCTGCTTTTGTGCCAAACAAACTATCCTGATTTAATGGAGCAGCTAGTAATTTTGCTTTGACATGGTCTGGCAAGACTTGTTCCTTCAGCCAAGCATGCCTTCTCAGTACAGACCCAGTGACAGCAGCTCTGCAAGATGCTTCTAAGGCATCAAACCCACACTGCAAAGTATGAGGTGTTCAGAATGGATAGATTCAGGATGGGGCACCAAGTGCCCTCTTTTCTGGGAACAAGGAATTGGCTGGAATAAAAGTCTTTGCCTGTTTGATCTGAGGGGACAGGTTCTACTGCCCCCTGGGATATGAAAGTTTGGACCTGTTTCAATGCTTCTGCCCACTGCTTTAGAGAAGTCTGGGTACCCTCTTGGAATTGGGAGCTCGCTGAAAGAGAATTTGTATCCCTGAAAAATGATCTTTAAGACCCATTGGTCCTTTGTTACAGAAAGCCAATTGTCTTTGAAGAGGGAGAGCCTTCCTCCTAGTTTTTGATAAGTGAAGGGAGGGCGGGGGGGGGTCATTGTGAGTGTTTGCCACAGAAGGTTGGCTTAGAACTCCCTGCATTAGAGACGGAAGTGGTCCATTGTTTGCTTCTCTGCTGGCCCTGGGATAGGGGCTTGGTCTGTTTCTGCGGGGCTTACCTTGGCCCTGTCTGCTAGGTGCACGGAAGGCCCATTGCTTAGATGCAAAGTTTCTGCTGAATCTCGGAGGTTGAACCTGAAAGAAATCTTTTACTGTTTGCATAGGTTTTGATTTGTCTTCCATCTTTTTAAACACCTATTCTGCTCTTTCCACAAACAAGTGCTCCTTATCTAGGGGTGCATCAATAAGTTTAGACTTGACATGATTAGGGAGAGGTTTGTCCTTCAGCCATGCATGTCTCCTAATAGCAGAACCTGTCACTACTGCCCTGCTAGAGGCTTCTACGGCATCATATCCACATTGTAATGAGAGTTTGGCCACTTGACAAGCAGAGTGCAGTAAATCTGCTAACTCTTTGGAATTGGCACAGTCAGGAAAGGTAGCAATCTTCTGTTTTAAAAGTTCCAAAGTGTGTTGTTGATATTTTAACATACGGAACTGACAATTGAGCACTCTAATAGCTAAGGCTGCAGTGGTGTATACTTTTTTACCCCATCTGTCCAGAGATCTGGAGTCCTTGTCAGAAGGAAGAGGATTCTTGGCAGAACTAGTCTTAGCTCCTTTAGGTTCCTGTGTAATGACCTCTGGGTCTGCAGAAGGATTTCTGTACAGGTATTTGTGAGAATCCGGTACTCTGTGGTAACTGTCAGGTTTACTGGGAGTAGGAGGAGGGGTGTCAGGGGCTAAGCTGGATTCATGGAAAACATCATCCACCACTTCTAAAATAGGGGGGATGGCCAGGGGTCTGTGCTGGGGCAGGTCCAGAAAGTCTCTAAGCCTTTTCTTAAACTGTGGGAAGTCCTGAGATTCCCATTGGAAATGTATCCTGAGGAAGTGAAGGTTTTCCCCGAAGAAAAGGTCTTCTGGATGGGAGGCAGAAGGGATGGATTCCTCTGCATCTGAATCCTCATAAGCAGTTAAGGGATGCTGTTCCTCTTCAAAAACTGAATTGTCAGATTCTTCAGAATCCTGTTCTGTCATAATTTCTGGAGAAGGGTGCCTTTTCCTTTTAGAAGCTGTGGCCTGACTGCCCCGAATAAGGGAGATGAGATCCTCCACCAGTTTTAGCATTTGTGCTTGGGGTGGTGGAGCAGTAGCAAGATGGTGGCTAGAAGCAGATGTCCTAGGAGTGGCCTGGCTTCTAGGCCTGAGAGAAACAGTAGTTGGATGCAAAGACGTTTTTTGTCTAGATTCGGTAGTGCGAATGGTCTCCTCGAAAGTTGGTGCCTGTGTCGCGGCTCCAGACCCAACCAAGGCAGAGACAGCCAAAGCCTCAGAAGACGAAGAAGATTTCTGCGGCATACCGGACTCCAAAAGGGTCTTGGTAAAGGCCTGCATGGCTATCGAATTGGGAGTCAGGGGCTGCGAAAGCACCTCACTAAATTCCGGAGAACTGACAACCTACTTAGCGGTAGCGTCGTCGGAAGGCTTAGCCTTGTGTGGTCTGTCTCCATCTTTACCTCTACATTTTTTCGGAATGTCCACAGATTGTTGGCTGATGGACGCCATATCGGAATGCGAATATGAACATGAAAATAGCTGTCTACAAAAAGAACTCTGCGGCAAATGGTTCTCGCATTAAAGAAGGCACAGAACCAGTAACAGGGGACGTTGTGGTCTGGGCCTAAAGTGATGCAGTACGAATGGAAGTCTCAGTGTGGGATCTGCTTTCCACAACCAAGACAATTGTTAACTTTTTCAGACTTCAGTTAGTGCAAGAAAAAAGGATCCCCAATGGGGTACTTAGCTTTAGAGGTTTTCAGCTGAAATTCAACTTTTGGTAGTGACAACCAGTACTCGTGCGAACTGCTTCTGCTACACACGGCAAGAAAGACTGATGCAATTATGTCGGCTACCTTGCTTTATAGCACTGATGACCTGATGGTAGCCAATGCAAAAAAAACTGACTCTGGTATTCAAGGCTGGCAGAGGGCTATCACAGCAGGGATAATCCACAGGTGATGACTGCAACAGTGAAACATGAAGAACATCAGGAACACCTAACCTCAAAGCAATTCAACTACCACATAAGAAATAAGAACCAAAAAATGTCTCCATGAACACATGCAGTCTGAACAATAAATAGACTAGTCTGGGGCATGGTTCCAAACAGAAACTATAACTGAGACATGGTTAAAGGATGCTTTCTGTCCCTCATTAGTCATAACCAATAACCACTTCATTTGTAACACCACCAGATCAGGAACTACATGTGGTGCAACAGCCTCTCTCCTGATTAAAAATAATACCTCCATTAACATAGTGAAACACACTAAATCATTCATAGCAATGATGATAGGAGCCCTAACTGGGTGCCAACCCATGTTAATTTGGGTGGTTACACTCACCTCTGGGTAGCTTCAGTGTACGTACCACCACCTTCCCCATTGGAAATCTTGATTATTATTATTAAAAACATGTTTCCTTAAACAGTGTCTATGGTAAGGAATCCTTGCACCTGAATGGGATATTACATAACTTTAGTCTGGTACAAACTGTGCAATCACCCACCAGAAGTAATGCAAACACAGGTAACAAATAAACACTTGACCTAATAACCACCAACATGCTATGTATCTGTCCTTACTTAAGTACTTCTTAATGCTTTGAGGAAGACTCACCAATTAAATCAACATAGTCATTTAGAATATGAAGAAAACCTCAGAGTTACAGGAAGGTCAATCGCCCTGCTAGACAGGGGCCCAGGGAAGTAAATATTGTGGGAAGAAATATCCGGGGAATTGTTTGGCTAGGCTTGTATAGGCCCTAGGGCCGATAGCCTAGTACCAACCTATGAACCTATAAAGGTTATTCCCTAATGATAAACTACCCACACTAATGCTCTAGACTTGGTCTCTCATTTATGCTATGGCGCACTTTTGTAATGCATTATAATACTTCATTACTAAACTCTGTACCGGTCAGGATACACTCTACCCCCCTGACAGAAAGAAGAATTAAGTCTTATACATGCCATGGATCACAACAGAAATGTAAAACAAACTAGGAAACAAAGAAGGCCTGGAAAGCCTGGTAAAGTGAGTCAAACACCCAATTACATCAAACTTCTCTGAGCTACAGAAAACAGCCAGAATAGCTACAAAACAAACACTGCACAAGAAATGTTCGCTAGGAAGAGACAAGCAGGTCATAAACTAGATTTTCTGGAAATAAAGTGGATGTTAAGTACAATCACTAGCCTACACACTTCTAAAAACAACCTAACAAACAGCTGCTCCACTTCTGCAAATGGCTATCCCCAGTTCTTTCTAAATACTATTAATGACAACAAATAGCTTTATAACCAATGTTCCAGATAAATAACTTTAAGATACTTAACACATTCAGTTACACAAATGAGCATAGTATCCACCTCTCCCAATCATCAACGAAACAAACATGTTCCTTCTGAATCTTAACACAGGTACCAAACACAATAGGCTTCATCCTACTTTAAGACTGGCTGCTAATACAATAGTCAAACCACTTACATTTATCTTAATCTCTCACTGACACCTGCCACTGCACCTCAGCTTTTAAATATTCTCCAAAAATCTCTCTCTCTAAAATCTATACACCCAAATTGCTAAAATATTACAGACCCATTTTCAGTCTCTGTCCTATCACAAAAACAGGCGAAAAACGTATGTACATATACCTACAGACCCATTTCTAAATCTCTGTCTTATCACAAAATTATATGAAAAACTTCAACATATACCTAGTAAGCCACATTAATAATTATGTTATCTTCTGCGGTGCACAGCATGGCTTCCCTAACAACTACATTCTGAATTCTACATTCTACATTAAATAAATAAATAAATAAATAAATAAATACATTCACATCCTTTATGATGGTAACAGATAACATTTACTGTGAAATTAACAAAGGTATGACTATGTTTGTTTTTTTTTTTTTGTTTTTTTTTTTGGCATGACAAGGGCCTTTGAAACAGTCACCCATGATTTGCTTCTTAAACTTAAAAAAACTCTACTTTGGTGAGTACACAATTCAATGTTTCTAAATTTATCTTAAGGATTTTACCTTCTAGGTTCACTACAATAAGTCTACCTCCTCCACTGGCACTCTTTACACAGGCGTACCAAAAGGATTTGTTCCAGACCCAGATCATTTTGCTTTCTTTGTTAATGAACTCCCACAGTCAAACTTAGTAATGTATGCAGATGGAATTCTGCTACTGCAATCCAGGAAAAAACACACTAACTTACAAAACAAATTACAAGACAACTTGCCAGCTCAGTAGCTGGTCCTTCTCTAACAATCTACTAATCAAACCTAAAACAAACAATGTAAAGCTCTTCTCCACATCAAAGAATGATGCCCAACATTTTGATCACTGCTGTAGCAGCCTTAGATATGTGGATTATATCCTGCATATGATATAACAGCCGTCCAGATTCCAAAACTTCAGAGCACCTTCCACGCACCCAAACCATTAGTCAGCTCGAGCGAAGATGACTGAAAGGATGGATCTGGGCACCAAGCCCTTCAGAAATTCCGTCCAATGTTCCTCTTGAGGTTTTTGAGAACAGACTGCCAGCTTGTTATGTCCTTTTGCCAGGCTAATAAGTTCTCTTAAGGAGAAAAACTTCCACTTAAAAAAATATATATATTGTTTATTCTTTCCTGTTCAGCAAAGTAAAGCTAGGAGTTTATGTTTTAATGACCTGTCACAAGACTGCATTACACTTTTAAATGAAAGCATTCTTTTTCCCTCTTAGTTTAAAAGTTGTTTAAAGCAACTGAAAACCACTTTACTGTGGAGAAAATGAGTTTACTTAACTTTTTCAGGTTGATACAGTGTTTAAACTGCATTTTACCAAATTTTTTTGTGAAATGAGAGACATTTAAAGACATTTATGTTTTACCAAGGCTTTTGCTGCTACAGAGGTGTTGGAAAGGTGTGAGGAAAGGGGGTAAGCTGATTCAGGTAATCTCTAATTTTTCATTCCTCCTCTTCCACATTTTCATAGAGATTCTTTAACCTCTCATTCAGTTTTGGAAGACAAACAAAATGTTGGTAAACGGATGTTTATGAAGAAATGACAAGGGTGGTTCCAAGAAGAATTCCAGAGCCACCCTAAACCAAGGACAGTCCAACAAGTCAAAATGACTATTTCTGGGACCTTGTCCCCTCCCCTTCCACCCTGACATTCCCGTTTCCCTTCCAGAAAGTTGGAATCTCCACTTTTCTCTTTGACAACATATATTTTCGGACAAAAGGGTTCTGAGTATCATCAAGCTTACAGGTGGCAATGGGAGGAATTTCTTCCTTTCCAGGGGGTATCTCCTCATCCACCACATAAGACTAGACTCTCAGTTCTGTCCGTCTTTCATCAGATGTTCTCCCAAGGCATGACAGAATCAGTTCTTCCTTTTCAGGCACGGAATGGTGTTTGTTCAAGGACGTGTGTTAAATGCCAATGCTTGGAGACCTGTTCTGGATCTTTCTTTCCTAAATGTGTTTGTGACACTGTCCAAATTCAAAATGGTCACTTCGCAACCTGTTACCTCTTCTTTCTCTTTAAACTTCCTGGTAACAGTAGATTTATCACATTCTTATTCATCCAGACTTCAGTCATTTTTCTTTTTAATTTGGTTTTAAAACAATAAATAAATTACAAAACAACTATTTACATAGGTCCACAGCTGATCAATGCATCAAAGTTATACATATCAATAACAATCAATATTTTTCAAGCAAGTCTTTAAGTTTAACCCAAGATTTATATGCATGAGTAATACTAGAAGTTCTCATCTTTATAGTATGGAATTCACTACTGCAAACAATTGTTGCCATACTAATAAGTTCAACACTAGAGGGGGTAATTTTACTTTACCTATTTTTAGTAATACATTTTCCTGGCTATAGCAAGAACAGACCAAAGAAGAAGTACTTGGGTTTTTGGAATTGGAGCATTTAAATAAAACTAAAGATTTAAAAAAAATTATACATGTCTGAGATACAGCTTGACGTTATTAATTTCTTTCCAAAAAGGGGGAAATGACTTCACATTCACATACCATATGCGTCCAATCAGCTATTATTTCAGAAACACATCTCCAGCATTTAATTTTCTATTTGATCTATACATAACTGTAATTTTGTTAGGCGTGGCAAAAGCTTTGTGTAAGAGTGTCCAAGTGAAAATTTTCCAATACAATGAAGATGTAATCTTATTCGTAGATTATAATATTTTCTTGTATTTTTCATAGAAGTTATTATTACTAATTTTTGAGGAGTAGTTCTAATAGGAATTGTCTAAATATGTGAAATCTAACTTAAGAATTTTACAAATTTGTAATAAATATGATTTTTCATTGCATTATTATTGATGTTTATTACAAATTCCAATAAAATGGAGAACAATTTCTTATCTAGGTTAAATATCGTATTAATCTTCATGTTGACAAAGTCACTAAACATTTGTAAAATTAACCAATTCTCAGAATCTTGACTGTATTTGGACATTATATTTTCAACAGTATACATATGTCTACATATCAGTACCATTTAAGAATTGATGCCTATAAATTAAGTTGCTTTCAATACTAGAATTTTGTTGAAGTTACGAGTTTCTAAGCAGTCATTTGTACATGCATTTGGAAACCTAGAAAACATCAAGTGTTTTATACAATGGTTAGAATGTGTACTTCTGAAAAGAGGAAATGATGTTATTTAAATATGGAATTTTAGAAGAGGGTGTAATTTCATTTACATGAAAATCTTTAATATCCAGATAAATCTATTACGGACTATTTGTAATACATTTACTATTTACTAATACTATTTCTTGATTTATTTGTTTCCATTTTGAATCAGAAGATGAATTTATCCACAACTTTTACAATTGCATAAACTGCACACAACTGAATATCAGGAATCAATTTCACCATTATCCCAACCTTTTCTGCACCAGTCAAAGGAAACACTTGGTTTATTAGGATGCCAAAAAATTAAGCAGAATATTATCTGCTTCATCATTTTTTTTTTGTTGGAAGTAGTACTAAAGATTGTAAGACAAATGATATTTTAGAGAGAAATACCATCTTAAAAAGCATCAATCGTTCTTCCATGGTAAAGAAGAATTTGTTCCAATTTGTGACTAAACTTAAAATGTTAACAACCTGTTAAAAATTTGTTTGTATTACTTCTTTACTATTAGACATAATGGTTATATGAATGTATTTCATTTGATTGCTATTCCAATTGAAGTTAGAATATTTTTGTATGCATTTTTAAATTTTATTAACAATGTATTTGTTTTATTATGATTAAATCTTAAGTA
The DNA here is from genome assembly GCF_019279795.1 of Protopterus annectens. Taxonomy (NCBI): domain Eukaryota; kingdom Metazoa; phylum Chordata; order Ceratodontiformes; family Protopteridae; genus Protopterus; species Protopterus annectens. The sequence goes on along the minus strand of NC_056732.1, from coordinate 502,218,688 downwards.
CGTGATTTCTTCAAACTAACTCACAGAAATAATTATATTTTTAATGAATTATCTATATTTCCTATTGTTAGTAAAATATCATCAGCAACGAGATGAATCTTAAGTCCTAAACCTTCTTTTATTTTGATAACAATGTTCTTATTGGATCTAATACTATTAGCAAAGGGTTCTATAGCTAATGCAAAAAGTAAAGGTGATCATGTTCAACCTTGTTTTGTGCCTTTTGTAATTTAAAGGGATTACAAAGAAAAGAACCTATTTTAACATAAGCAAAAAGTTATACAAATTAATACAATTAGCTCAGGTGAGAAATTATACAAATTAGCTCAGGTGAGAAATTATAGACTAAGTGTTTTTAACAGGCAACACCAATTGACAGAGTCAAAAGTTTTATCTAAAATAGAGACTAATGACAAAGTTCTTTTTCATTTTTATTTGCATAGTCTATTAATGCATATATTCTTGTTGGATTCGTATCACTTCACTAAAAGACCATTTCACTGACACCCATTTCACTGAGACCAAATCGCCTAAAGTTAATTTCACCTAAAACTCATTTCACTGACAAGTAGTACTCTAAGGCAAGTCAAAGGTATATGTCCTTTTTCCCCACTGTAGTGCGATCCTGGTGTTAGTATATATAGTTAGAGGGTGTGGGGGGCACAGCCCCCCACTTAATTTGGTTTTCTGTTACCTGGTTTTGTTTTACATTATTTGGTAAAACCCAACTAGGTGGGGGGCTATGCCCCCCACACCTCCCTAACTATATATACTAACACCAGGATCACACTACAGTGGGGGAAAAAAAGCATATACCTTTGACTTGCCTTAGAGTACTACTTGTCAGTGAAATTAGTTTTAGGTGATTTAGTCTAGGTGAAATGGGTGTCAGTGGAATGGTCTTTCAGTGAAGTGATACAAATCCATTCTTGTTGTATTATCCTGCACTGGTCTATTTAAAATAAACCCAATTTGATCATTGTTAATTAGTTTACGTATAAGTAGATTAATTATGTTAGCTAAAATGGACATGAACAGCTTATAGTCCACATTTAAAAGTGAAATGGGTCTGTATGATGAGCACTTTGTAGGATCCTTACCTTGTTTTAAAACAGGTGGAATAAGGGAATATTTCCAGATGGAGGAACTTCAGCAGTTGTTTATATTTCTCAATAGACCTTATCTAATATTTTAACTGCATCATCCAATAGTATTTTATACAGGTCTGGTATAAGACCATCTAAGCCCAGTGCCTTATTACTGTTCAACTTTTTAGTTGATCTTTTATTTATGTTAAAGTGAAGGGTCTATCATTTTTTTATTTGTTCACTTATTATTTTATTATTTATATTTTTCATTAGAAACATTTCAACTATATCATCATTATCTAGGTTATTTGTATTATTTACATTTTCATAAAACATTTTAAAGCCCTCAAGAATACCTTTAATAACTGTTGTTTCATTTTTATTTATGTGTATTATCACTTTGATATGATTTAGTTTATTCATTTTCTTTGATCTAAGAGCAAATTTATGAAAGCTTAAAGGGTTCACTGACTATACCTGAAGTTTAAGTTTTTTCAGGTTTATTGAAACTTTATGATTTAGAATTTCAACATATTTTGTATTTAAGTTCAATTGATAATGTCATTTGGTTTTAGATTTAACTTTAGGGTGTCTATTTCAACCAGTATATTTCAACCAGTAGTATATTCAATTCTTTGTCCCATCCTCTTGTTTTACTAATATACCAGCTTGCAGCTCTTCCATTTAAGTAAGCCTTTAGTGAATCCTACAAGACATCATCAGATACTTCACCATTGATTTTATCTCTAGGAAATTTTAGATATCTCTAACATACCAGTCCTTGAATATTTTTATTTTAATAATGTACAATGGTAATCTCCTGCAATACATTAAATTGTCAGTTTTTAAAATAATATTAGAGATTATAGCATTATGGTCCGATAATGGATTTGAAACAATTGAAACTTCTCTGATATGTGATAGGATTGCTTGAGACAAAAATGTTATAAATATTTGTGTTCCATATCTATTGAGTTTGTTTTCCTTAGCTCATACATATATATATATATATATATATATATATATATATATATATATCCTTTAGACATGTTACATTTACAACATTTGTTAACTGTTTGGCTGAAGATGTGATTCTCAGCTTTCTATCTGCAGTGGGATCTTTGTCTAATAAAATACAATTAAAATCCCCAGCCATTATGACTTCACCTATCGTGTAATAGGCTGCAGTATCCAAGTAATTTTTTTGCATCTTTAGCTCTAACCCCTGGAATCCAACAAGAGTTCACCAATATATGTAATTTTCTGTTCCACTTAATTATAACAATGTTTAACATACCATTTTTATCAACATAGGTATCTTACTTTAGAAGAGTTACTGGTGAGTTCTTCCATAAAATGAGAGTGTCTCTTCCTTTAGTTCAAAAGCCGGAACCTGCTAATACCAAATAATTATTTAATGAAAGTTTTTGGCATTTTGTAACGTTTTGTGCCTGAATCACATTATCAGTTCTCTGTCTTACCCTTTGTGAAAATTCTTGGTGCAGTGGATTGTCCAAAGTGTCTAGCTTCAATTATACCTCATTGCAGGCTACAGACTATCCACATTTTTTTTATATTTTAGATGACTTGTTTGCCTTTGCAGTGTCTTTTTTTTTTTTTTTTTTTTTACAGTGTCAAGAATCTCTCACTTGGTTAAAATACCTCTTATACAAGTTGGGATTCTAAGAGAACATTCAAAAGTCTATTTTGACTCTATCACTCAGGACTGCATTCTGAGGCATCAGCTAGTCATCACGGTTTCTACTCAAACTTCAGGTCACTGTGAGGGACTTCCTCAGAATTTTGGGTTTGACAGCATCTATGACTCTCATGATACCCCTGCAAAAACATTACATGAGAAAGATACAATGCCATCTGAAGGTTCTTTGTCTTTTCCAGTACCAGTGTGGGGGGTTGTCAAAACAGAAAACACTTGGAGACTGCAAATACCCTTAAATTCATGTCCCCCCTTCTCCCTTCCCTGTTCAAAAAGAAGTCACCACAGACGCCATGGACTTTGCTTGGGGAGCAGTGTCAGGAGGGATAAATGTGCAAAATGTGTGAGACACCAAGGACAGATGCAAGCACATAAATATAGAAAGATGCTTGCTCTGATCAACGCACTCAGCTGACTAAATCAAATTTGGTCCCCAGGACCTCCAAGTTGGTGCAGACAATGCCACAGTCCTGTGGTACATCAACACGCAAGGGAGAAACACATCATATTCCCTTTGCAGACAAGCTATGCTAGCTTAGTATACAGCTTCACAGCACAATCTCACTCTACAGGCCTCCTACATTCCGTTAGAGTAAAACTGTGCAGCAGACAAGCTGGGATGGACAAAGGCAGATCCTCATTAATAGAAACTAGATTTGATTCATCTGTGGAGAGTTCCTTTAGGAGACAACATGCTTCCTCTTTGAACAAATAACTGACAAGAGTCTACTTCAGAACTCCATGCTAACAGGCTTGGAATACAGATGCCTTTTCTTTTCCTTGGACAAGAATGTTCCTGTATGCTTTTCCACACTTTCCATTGATATTCAGGGTACATTTGAAGATTCAGAAGGAATCCCTCAAGATCACTGTGATGACTCCCTTCTGGCCTAGGCAACAGTGGTTCTCTCTTCTTTTGTAAAGACACATAAGCTTCCTCATATACTGGACCTAATTACACAAGAACATGGATGTTTGATACACCCAGACCTCATTCAACTTCAACTGCCTGCCTGGATGACAGTGTCTTAATTCTCTTTAAGCACTTGTTTACTGAGGACGTGCAGCAGGTACTAATGTAGGTAAGAAAGCCTGCTACTATAATATCATATAACAATAAAAGGAAAATGCTTTCTAGTTGGTGCCAGCATCATAACCAGCACCCATTCAGGGCTAGTTGTCCTTTGGTTTTACAATACTTATACTATTCCTATGGCCTTTCTTACTACTCCAAGGTTCATTTATCATCCATTTCAACATGCTGCATATGGATCCTCCTCTTTCAATGCATTCTGATGTCAAAATGTTCTTGAAAGGGATTTTGCATAAGAGGCCTCCAGAAAAACTGGTTGCCCCTTCTTGGGATCTTAATTTTGTGCTACAGAAGGTAACATTTGCTCCATATAAGCCACCTAACCTGGTGAGGACCTTAATGAGGAAAACAATTTTATTGATTGCTCTGAAGTTTGCAAGAAAAGTGTCTGAATTGCAAGCTCTTATGCCGAGTTAACCTTATCTCCTTTTCCATAGACACAAGGTTTCTTTGAGAACTACTACTCCTTTTACACCAAAAGTATTATCAGAGTTTACTTTAAACTAAATTATCGATCTTCCCTGAACCTAAAAAAATGAGAGAAAGGATACTCCATACTTTGGATGTCCACAGACAACTCAAGTACTACTTTGACAGAACCAAGTCTTTCAGATCTTCAGATCAATTGTTCATTTCTTTTGAAGGTAAGAAGAAGGGACAATCTGCCAAAACAGACAATTCCAAATGGTTGTCTAAGGCTATTACCGTTTGTTATACTCAGCATAATGAAACTATTCCTTTTAAGGTCAAGATCCACTCTACTAGAGCCTTTGGTTTTTGGAAAAAGCTGAACTCTAGAAGTATTCTAGAATCTGTAGCTTCTTCGTCCTTTGTACATATTTTTGCAAAGCACTATAAAAGCTTATTCCTTATCTAGGTCTAGATCAGGCTTTCCTAGGACCATTCTCCAGTGGCTCCTGGACCCCTCCTCCTTCAACATCCCAAATGTATTAAGGTAAGGTAATCTACCCATACTGCTTATGCTACAGCAGTGATCAATATAATGAATATAGTACAGCTGTGTAAGTAAACTTACCATAAAAGTACATGTTTGAATGATCCCTGCTGCAGTATCTACTCCCTCCCTCCATTCCCCCTTGTGTTTTGGTGTGTTTTTTGTGTCACATTGTGGACATTTAATATTTGTTGCTCCTAGCATTATCAATTCAGGGCTCAGCCTTCCACTCTCTATTGGTAGCAAAGCTCTAAACTGACTAGCAACGCATACCTGTCTTTTTAGTCAGCTCAGCATCAGCTGAGTAATGGTTTGGGCAAGTGGAAAGTGACCTAAAGCTTTGGAAGCTGGGCGGCTATTGTATCCTATGCAGGATATAACCAATATAGCTAAGGCTATTGTAGCAGTGATCATTCAATCATCTACTATACCATCCTAACTAATATCAGGCCAGAGAGGGAATATCAGTCCTAGCATCACAGAACACAATCAGCTAGCTTTAAAACTCACCCCCGCCTCTCTCCCTTACAGCACATATCAAAAGTGCTAACCTAGCTAAAACTGCCTCTTATGTGGCTCTGCTCAAGCCAGTGGCAGTTTAGACATGTGGAATGTACCCCACAGCTTTTAAAGCTAGCTGGTGGTTATGATCTAGGCAAGGATATAACCCATACAGCTTAGGTACTGCAACAGTGATGTAAATGTTGAATACTGCAAGTTATCACAAGCTTGTGAACTTAGGAATGGGGAGTGAAAACCAGTCACGTGATGACTCATCAATGTTCAGCAGTGATGAATACATAAAAAAATGAAACCTAGTTTTGAAAAGCATGCACCACTGTCAAACTGCTTGCCCCCAAGGGTGCATTTAAAATCCCACGAGTACAACTTCATAACACATTAAACAGAGCAATCATGTCTGACATCACTTGGGGGGGTGCTATTAGGAATGTTAACAATGGAAGTCTAGTTACTTCCATTATAGCCAGGGCTGATGAAATAAACACACTAATCCTAAATTCAAACAAAAAACCCTTGCTGTGGAACTTGAACTATTGTGCAACTTCACTGGTTGGCTTGTTGCTCCAGGCTCTCAAATGTGGGACTGGGGGCACTCACTATCCACTACAGAAAGACAGCTACAATTTCTCTAGTCACCTTCTGACCCACTACATCATTAGATGCTGACACCTGCTCAAGTTCAACCTCCTAAATGGGTGTTAACAAACAGCTTATAGTGGGGGAAGACTGGTCCTTTGATGAAAAGACTTCACTGATATTGGCCTCCTGCCCCCTTTATGTTTTTCTGCTCTTGGACACTTACCTGAACTGTACAGGATGACCATTCAAAAAATCCATACACTGACAACATTCAATTCTGTGACAGGTCAAGTAGGTCTTAGGGTTTTCACACCTCCTCCCCGGATAATGGGTTTGATGCACTGGCACTTGTAGCATTCTTTCTTAATGTGGTCCTGTTTAGGACAAAGATGTCAATGAAGGCCTTGGCTGATAATATGGTAACTGTAAGGGCACTTGCAAGATATCAGTGTGTTAAGGGCAATAAATGCAGGAACTTTCATAAAATGAACCACAGGACAGAGATTTGAGGTTTGAGTAGCAGCAGAAAAGAACTGGAGAGCATATGGCATGGGGGTATAGTAGATGAGTCTTGTCTCCTCTCTCAACACATGATGCTACAACATAAGATAGCGGAAAGCAAGCGAGTCTCACAGCACCAGAGCCAAAGAATGCAAACATTTTATGCCGAGAGATGGGATCTCAGAAGAAATCTCAGCTGTGCCCTACTACAGAGAGTCTTCAAAAATCATATCTACCAGTAATACACAATTTCTTTTAATTTTTCAAACTGTCCAAGTCTTTTCAAATAAAAAGAATAATCGTCTCACACTGGTATGTTAAAGACACAAGGTGCATGCAAAAGGATCACAATTTTATCAAAAGCATCTACTCCTTGTGCATTATCAACATCTTAATAAGGTATGTACCTATATACCTTTAACTGTTTATAATCTCATGAACAAATTGTTTAATTATGCTTACTTTCTCCAGTGAGGTCCACAGACAGAATAGCCCTTGGATACTGGCAAGATGAGTTTTTCATTTGAAATATATTTCTGTGAACTACAGAATTTCCCAAAGATTGTGGGTGAGAACATTTGTCCAGAAAGTCCAATGAATTTTCATCATATTTCAAATAATCTGAAAAGAAAATTAAAAGCTTGTTACTTAAGGGTTAAACACTAAAGTTTATATTACCCAACACCTATGCTGGCGGTTCAGTACATAAACATTAACACACACAAGTCCATGCACAGACAGACAGAAAAACCTGTAGCAATCTAGCCTTTCTTGCCTACATGCTGCACACAACTATCACACAAACCACCCAACTTTAAACTCCTGGAAACACAAATTACATCAATCACCCAGAAAAAAATTAAGTGGTATAGTACATCAGCATACCCTGCCTGCGTTCACCCACCCCTAAAGATACTCTTAAATCACTTATAGTCTGGTGCCCCACTACTTAAGAATTAAATAAATGTCAAGCTAAATCACACTCTACTTATATAAAGTACTGTATACTTCACTAAGAAAATAACATAACAAATTTCTGAAACAGACTTGCTGGAAGGAACACAGATGGAGTATATTTCTGGGGGACAATCTCTATAATAACAAATGTTACGGCTAGATATGCAACAGAAACACAGGTAGAGGCTGATAGATGACCTCTGCAGTTAGTTGTGTGCAATTGCTCCATTCCATCTCTATTCCTTTCCCACCTGTCCTAGGTATTTGTAAATCCATTCTAAGACTCACACTCCACATCTGTTAGCAAATTTACTTCAGAACATACCACCACCTTTGAGAAGTATTTCTTCTTGATGTCTGCCATGAATTCTTCATAAATTTTCACCCACGATGCTGTCTCATTCTCATGCCTTATGTCTTAATTTTTATGCCACCAACATGCCCATGATATAATTAACTGGTGCTATACCAATTCTCCCTTTTCCATTCTCTACACCAGCAACAGCACTTTCCTCTTCACCTCCTAACTAGTACCTGTGACTTAGGCATAGTGCCATGACTTTTGCCCTCAGAATTTGCCTTGGTCTTATGCTTATCATTAGAAAGTAAATCTAATATCCTACTTTCTGTAAAGTTAACATTAAACTCACAGCACTGGAGAAAATTTAATTGGAAGTTTCTGCATAGAGCTTTTTTGACACCTGACAAACTTGCCAAGTTTAATTCATCCAGAAATGTGACTTGTTGGAGATGTCAAAAGATTTGCAAAGCTGACTGGTTACATATTTATGACTTTACTGTTATAAAATCTTTTTGGTGTGATATTAGTAACTTTTTGCAGGCTATATTTACAGATTCTTTTGATGTAACCAAAGCTCTACGTTTGTTAAATGTTAATGAAGGTCCTTACTTCAACAAAAGAAATTTATATCTATTATGGACAATATTAACAATCGCCAGGAAATGTATAACTAAGAAGTGGCATTCCAACATCGCTCCTTCCTTTGAAGAATTTCTGTCCTTGGTAAAGGAAACAGCTTTAATGGAAATTAAAATCAAAGAACTCAGAACTTATCCAAAGCCATTGGTAAATAATCCATGGAGGAAAATTCTATCTCTGACTGATACCTTTGAAATGGACTCACTCTCTGATAAGTACATGTGGTTGTGTATCAAATTAATGTTGAAGAATTCTACTGGTTTCTTTTGATTCATTCTAGGCCGATTGTAAATGTCGTAAATAGTTATTTGAATTTGAAAATTTTAGTTTATATTGCATTTAACAACAAAATAAAAGGTGTAGAAATAAGCAAACCAAACCACTTTAATCAAGAAACCATTAAGCTCTTTCATCTACATAAGACTTTTTCAAAATGACATACATTTTTTGACCCCGTTTTTAAAAAACAGAAAAAGTCTCATGACAAAAAATCATATGTTATAACTTAAAGCACACTTTAGAACTTCTATGTTAGTAATAGTGTAGATGCCTTGGCAATAAAAAGAATTATTTTGAACAATTGGAAAATATTCAACCATAATCCTGATTTGAAAGTAGTATTGGGAGACTGCCCCCTTTTTGTACAAGAGAGAGAGAAGAGTTTCTTTCAGGCCAAGTTAAAAGCCCCTAGTAATGTTATTGTAAACAAAATAGGGATGTGCAAATGTTTTAGTTGTAATTTCTGTGATTAACTGTTTTTGGGAGTGCAAGAGATTTTAGTTAATAATATTAATATCATCTTAAAGGGTTGTTGCATGTGTAAATCTAGACTTGTGGTTTACTTAGTGAAATGCATGTTATGCACTGCTTTTTATGTAGGGCGTACTGAGAGTTATTCAGACATATATATGAACATAAACATGTAGTGAGTACTGGTGATGAAAAAATGCATTGGCTAAACATTACAAGAGAGGAAAAAGTAGAGTGAATTTTAAATTTCTTGTATTAGATATGATAAAAGGATACAAGTTATTTAATGCTGAAGATGAACTAGGGTAGACAGAATATTCTTGGTAGGTAAAATTAAATGCTTGCCATTTACCAGGACTTAATAATAGGGAAGACTCTGTTGCTTTTTTAAAAAGAAGTTAAAGCATTAGTATTTTTATACGTGTGCTTTAAGTTATATCATGTGATTTTTGATGTCATGTGACTTTCCATGTTTTAAAAGCTAGGTCAAAGAAATGCATGTCAGTTTGAAAAAGTCTTAAGTAGATGAAAGCACTTACTGGTTTCTTCATTAAAGTGGTTTGGATTGCTCGTTTCTACACCTTTTATTTTGTCCTCTGCAAAGACATTAAGAGGACAATGCTAAGACATTTTAATGCATAGAACAAGAGAGATGTACCTTTCTCATACTGTTCTCCCATTACCAATACGATCATAATAAGACTGGCATTAGCTCTTATCAAACTTTTCCTATCTCTACTTATATAGGTATTGCGTGTCACAAAGCAATAACGAGCAACATTTCTATAAAGGTGTGGTCCCAATATGCTCCTAGTCCTGTCCACCCACAATAGAATGAAGTGTAAAGGAATATTAGAATGGACATTCACAGTACACAGTGTGGGTTAATCAAATTATACCTTACAGAATGATGTTTTCCAAAAGAATTAATAACCTGAAAGTCACAGTGAGTGATAAGCAAAATTAGTTCTATTGTGGAAGGTACAGCTCCCTGCACTGGGGGGTTTCTTCTTACTGTTCCCCTAAATATTATAGCCAGCACAAAGGCTGCTGCAGCTTGAGGATTATCTTTAAAGCAGCAGACTACAGTTTCATCCAAAAATTTGACAAGCTGTCCCTCTTGCTTTGGTCGTAGTTTATGAAACAAACTGTGCCATTACAATTTAGTGTGTGCGTGTGGTTCACAAGTGTTGACTCACCTCAGTAAAAGATAACTTCAGATTAGCAGTGTACATATGCTAAATGGAAGAAACAGATTATAAGATCCAGTCTAAGGCAGAAGTAACAGCGGCAGGGTAAATATCTACCACTGCAAGACTCTGCCCTTAAACAGTAAGATTATGGTACCACAAACTGAGTTGCTTAAGTAGTGCTTTTCTCAATAATGACTCTTGGAGTAGAAATGCCTTCAGGAATGTAATCCAAGTAACAATGGGTCAAATGGTGTAGGGAAGAAAGACAAAAGTAGATAAACTTATTTAGGTAGATACATAAACAGAACTAAACCTGTCTATGGAATGGAGTGTATAACGCTGTACACAGATTAAAAAGTGATTCTGGTGCAAATGCCACTGGGGACATTTCTAAAACAGACAATTGAGAGAACTTTTCCAGCTGAATCTCCACTTCAACGTACTGAAAACTTGACATCAAGTCTTAAAGACATCGTCAAGGGATGAAGAGAAAATGAACTTGTGGTACAACAGAAGGATAAAGACTCAAGGGTCTGGTGGGTTGGGTCACCTGTCCTCACTTCATTCTTAAAAAACTAAGATTTTGTCTTGGAACTGCTTAAAATACCTGTCCTTTGGTGAAATAGTAAACAAAGGGAAATGGGTTACGGTGATAGCAGTGCACAGCAGAGTCCAAAGGCCTGTCAGCCTGACCTTAGTGCTGGAGCAACAAATTGGAAAAGACCCTAAGGAAAAGGCTTAAACATTTACTTGATGGGCAACAACCTCCAGAACAGAAACCAGCATCCTTTCACAGCCAGAAAGTCCTGTAAAGCTAACCTAATTTAGTTTTACAAGTAAATGAAGATGGAAACAGAACAAAATAGAATGGAAGTACATAATTTATATCAATTATTTAATCTTTCCCAAGTTTTTTTTTCATCTTACAAAGTCTGCTGGGTAAACATGAAAAAGAAGGGTGTGAGGTGAAGTAATGATTAGGTGCAGTAAGTAAATGGTTGGAAAGTAATGAGAAACTGCTGTGGGAAGAGCTACAGTTAGTACAGTGCTATAGAGGCAAAGTCCTGGGCTCTGTGCTCTAAACAACTATCTAGGATAATAAAAATCAAAGTGGACAGTGCCAAAAGCGGTACAAAATTAGGTGAAAGGAAGACAGCCAATTGAATGTCATGATTAACAATGCATATGGGGAGGAAAGATGGCAACAAAAAATCACTGTGGACAAAAATGAAGGATGACAGATCTGGAGAGACAATGCAGATGTTCAAAAATCTGGTGGGATGATTCAACTACTTATCTGTTTATTTGCTAACAAGGGTAGAACTCTGATAATCACAGACCTTTTCAATTTCAGCCTGGGGTTAAAAACGGAGAAAACAGCCATAGAAATTAAGAAGTTATGTACTCACCATAACATTCCATCTGAGTAGGTATCTTCATTTGTCTGCAACCTTTGGGACACGGATCCGATCTCGGATCCGAGCCGGCAACTTTTACCACAGCATAGATCCGAGCTCCTAGCTCCTCCCTTTACCCATAATCCCCTGCCAACCCTAACTGACCTCAGATCAAGTTTGCCCGATATAAGCATTGTTATTGTGCCCCGGAAGGGGCTTATCCAAGACAGATCCTATAGGTCAGGGGGAAGGAGGGGGGGATGGTTGCAGACAAATGAAGATACCTACTCAGATGGAACGTTATGGTGAGTACATAACTTCTTAATCTGAAGTAGGAACTTCATTTGTCAGCAACCTTAGGGACAGAGTCCCCAGCTACCTGAATCCTGGGTGGTCTTTATGGAAGAACATACCGGAGCACTGCAGAGCCAAAGGACGCCCTACCTCTGGAGACAACATCCAGTTTGTAATGGCTGATAAAGGTATGAGATGAGGCCCAAGTGGCTGCGGAACAAATATCATCTAAGGGAACCCTAGATTTAAAAGCCGCCGAAGTAGCGACGGCCCTAGTAGAATGAGCTCGGACTCCCTGAGGTGCAGGTCTTCCCAAACTCTGATACGCTAAGAGGATACAACTAGCTATCCACCGTGATAGTGTAACTTTAGAAATTGACTTGCCTAAACTTGTTTTGGCAAAGGAGACAAACAACTGGTCAGATTGCCTATGACCAGCAGTTCGATGAATATAAAAACGTAATTGTCTGTGCATATCCAAGGAATGCAGTTTGTACTCTCCTTTGTTCTGGTAATGGGGAAAGAACATGGGAAGATTAATAGATTGATTAATATTAGCTTCCGAAGACACCTTAGGCAGAAAGGTCGGATTGATCCTGAGGTAAACTCTATCTGGATGGAAGGATAAATACGGCGGTTTAACACATAGAGCCTGAAGTTCAGAGACCCTTTTAGCTGAAGTAATGGCCACTAAGAAAGCAGTCTTCCAAGAGAGATATTTAAGATCAACCGTGGCCGCCGGCTCGAAAGGGGGGCTAGTCAAGGCTTGGAGAACCAAAGACAAATCCCATGGGGGTACTACCTCCCTGACCGGAGGTCTGAGAAGGAAAGTACCCTTGAGGACAGCTTTACAAAGCTTGGAAGTAATTAGAGGGCCCGATTCATGCCCTACATGATAATGCGAAATCGCTGCCAATTGTACCTTGACTGTAGAGCAGCTAGCCCCTTGATGAAAAAGGGTAGTTAAGAAATCCAAAACCGACGTGAGAGGCGCCGTGAAAGGATCCAAGTGATGGTGCTCCAGCCAGATGGAGAAACGTTTCCACTTGCTTCGGTAGACTCTTCTGGTGGAAGGTTTATGTGCTGCTACTAGGATGGCTTTGACTGGTGAGGAAATTCCGGGAGTCCTAATCAGGAGTGGAACTGGAGCAACCAAGCAGTCAGCTTGAGGTTGACCAGGTTGGGGGCCGGGAGACCCAGAGGGTGGGTAATGAGATCCGGGAGTGGATCCAGAATCCATGGTGGATGAATTAGGTGAGACCACAGGTACGGGAACCATGTTTGACGAGGCCAGAATGGGGCAATGAGGATCATTTTGCTCCCCAGCCGACTGGCTTTCTGTAGGAGTTTCAGCATCATGGGCAAAAGAGGGTAAGCGTAAAGGAGACCGGGAGGCCAAGCATGTACTAGAGAGTCTCTTGGGGACTCCCCCTGAGGGGGGATTAGAGCGAAGTAACTGTTGCATTTGGTATTTGAAGGAGAAGCAAAAAGATCGCAACAGGGGTGCCACCATTGGGCAAATATTTGTTTCGCTACTAGAGGATTGAGAGACCATTCGTACGGAGTCAGAATCGAACGACTGAGCCTGTCTGCTAGGATGTTGGACCGTCCCAGAATGTGCGTTGCAATAAGAAAGCGGTTGGTGGAAATCGCCCATTCCCACACTCTCATGGCCTCGCGACAAAGAGGATAAGACCTGGTTCCCCCCTGTTTGTTGATGTACCAGACAACTGACATGTTGTCCATTTGTACTGCAATCGTCCCAATCGGGAGAAGGCTGTGAAGTGCCTGCAATGTCAAAAGCACCGCCCTCATCTCTAGGACACTGATATGCAAAGAGGTCTCTGTGTCGTTCCACGTGCCTTGGACCATTCTGCCTGAATAGTGCCCCCCCAGCCCAGGCGAGAGGCGTCCGTGGTCACTGTGGCGACGGGGGAAGGCATCAAAAATGGTCGTCCCGTGTGGAGACTCGGGGACTGGAGCCACCACATGAGCAACCCTCTGCAAGCCCTGCTTAGGGGAATAGGATGGGACGGGGGGTTGCGAGACAGGGACCATTGTACTTGGAGGGTCCACTGCAGGACCCTCATATTTAGGCGGGCTAGGGACAGTAGAGGAATAGCTGCCGCCATGGACCCTAGAGCCCTCAGGATCAATTCCGCAGGTGGAGCAGGAAGTATGAGAATGGCCTGGACATGCAACCTCAGGTTCTGAAGCCGATCGGGAGTCAGGAAGGCAAGCATTATCCTGGAATCCAATCTCGCCCCTATGAAATCTATTACCTGTGTAGGGACTAGAGAGGATTTGGTCATGTTGATAGTCAACCCTAGACGTGGAGCAAGGTTAAGGAAATAATCCCTGCCTGAACAGAGCAGATGCCTTGTTGGGGCGATGAGGAGCCAGTCGTCCAGGTACGGAAAGACCTGAATTCCCTGAAGCCTCAGGTGGGCCGCTATGACCACCAAGACTTTGGTGAACACCCTGGGGGCTGAGGTGAGACCGAAGGGAAGGGCCCTGAACTGAAAGTGACTGGCTCCCAGCTGGAAGCGGAGGAACCTCCTGGAGCATCTGTCCACTAGGATGTGGTAGTACGCATCCTTGAGGTCTATCGAGCACATCCAATCGTTCTCCCGTAATAGGGGGAGAATAGATTGTAAGGTGACCATTCAGAACTTTTCTTTGGGCACTGCCAGGTTCAGGAGAGAGAGATCGAGAATGGATCTCAAGTCCCCCGTCTTTTTTGGCACCAGAAAGAACCTGGAGTAAAACCCCAATCCGAACTGATCTGGGGGGACGGGTTGGATGGCTCTTTTTTGTAAAAGCTGCTGAATTTCTGTAGCAGCTGCCTCCCTTTGATTGGGTGGTACATCGGGGAGGCTTTTGGTTTTGGGGGTTACAATAAAGGGAATTTGGTAACCTCTGGATATGATGCGAAGCACCCAGCGATCTGTTGTTATGGACTCCCACCATTGCTAGGTGCTTCGAAAGACGCCCCCCCGACTGCCTCCAGAGTGGAGCAGCCGGGCAACCTCTCAGGGTTCTGCGTGGGCCTCTCAGAGAAAGGTTCTCTGGACCCAAAGTTTCTGGGACCCCCTCTGCCTCTTGGGCGGCGTCCTCCCTGTCCTCCTCTGCCACGAGAGGACTGGTTGTCCGGAGCAGACTGGGACTGATGCGATTTTCGGAACCACATCTTCTTCTGACCCTTTTGGTTCTTAGAAAAGGACCTCTGGGGAGCAGAGAAGCGGACTCCGATGGCAGACAACGTCTTCCCATCTTTCTCGCTCTGGACTAAAGTGTCGCGAAAGGTTTTGCCAAAAAGTGCAGAACCATCAAAGGGGACATTCGCGAATGATGCCTTAAAGGGTTCCGAGAAGTCACAGTGTCGGAGCCAGGCCTGACGCCTGATTATCAGGTCGGCTCCGCCAGCTCTAGCGGCTACTTCAGTGGCTTGTGACAAGAGCTGCATAGAGGTGTTGGAAACTGAACGTAGAGTAGACATTCGGGAGGAGTACAGTTGCTTGTCTCCTTCCGACATGGACTCTGGGGGGGATGCAGCGTATTCTTTTATTAGATCCCGCTACATCCGGATGACGTGTGCCATATAGTTCAGCGCTCTCATGGAGAAGGTTGCTGAACTAAAGACCCGCTTCCCCAGGCGGTCCATCGCTCGAGAGTCCTTACTCGGTGGGTGGACTGCAGAGCTCTCCTGAGCCAGCTCTCTCTTGATGGCCGCCGCCACCAACATGGCATCCATGGGGGGACCTCTGCTCCAGTGGGTTCTTTCAGCAGGGGGACTCAGGATCCTATCTGGGCGCTTGGGGACTGGCTCTACAGTGTCCGGCTCCTTCCAAGCCCTGGTGGAAAAAAGGTCCACCAGGGGGGCGGGGGGAGGGGACACCCAAGAGGTAGATGGCCCTGCTTCGAACGCCTCTAGGAATATGGACTCATCAGAGGAAGCCTTGGGGGCACACCACCCTCCTCTAATCCTGAGCA